>NC_068988.1:53352806-53353912 GCF_001194135.2 Octopus bimaculoides
CACCACCACCACTATTACTACTACCACTACCACCACCACCACTACTACTACTACTACTACTACCACCACCACCACCACCACTACTACTACTACCACTACTACTACTGCGTTGTTTAGCTCCAAGTCAACACTTAATAGAGCAGACCTAATGATCATGGGCATTCCAGTAGTGACCACCTCGCCATTTTTCTCCTATGTGCTAGACCACATTATCGAAAATGTGATTATTTTGTTATGAAAAGGTCAAACGTCAGAGAGTTTCTATTTCTAGAAGTTCTTTCCTTGTTGGCTCGACTCGATCACTATGTCTATGGTTGATGCAAGAGTAGTATGTGTGAGTACATGTGTGCGCGCGCACGCGTTTTTGTGTGTGGGTGTGCGAAAGAGAGAGAGAGAGAGAAAGAGAGAAAGTGCAAGTATTGTTTGTATATTTATACAATGTAACTTACCGTGGGAAAGCGACTTTCGAAATACCGGTCACGTACAAATCAGGATTTCTCTGAGGTTTTTTTTTTCCAGAATTTTCCATTTTTTTAATAGTTACCCACATTAAAAAATCCTTGTGGGGTGAACTTCTAAATGGAAAACAAATTTAATCCATGTCTTTTTACCGCCTGCCATCTCACATCGTGCCTTCGTATGAATCGGGATTTCTCTGGGGGTTCCCCCACCCCGGAATTTTCCCTCTTTTTATAATTACCCACATTAAAAAAAATTGGGGGGATGAACTTCCAAAAGAAGTTTAATCCATGTTATTTAACCGCCTGCCACCCCTCATTGTGCCTTCGAAACACCCTGGTAAAATTATCGTTCTTTTTCTTTTCCTTATTTTTATGTTGTGGAGGCGCAATGGCCCATTGGTTAGGGCAGCGGACTTGCGGTTTCGATTCCCAAACCGGGCGTTTGTGAGTGTTTATTGAGCGAAAACGCCTAAAGTTCCACGAAGCTCCGGCAGGGGATGGTGGCGAACCCTGCTGTACTCTTCCACCACAATTTTCTCTCACTCTTACTTCCTGTTTCTGTTGTACCTGTATTTCAAAGGGCCAGCCTTGTCACACTGTGTCACGCTGAATATATCCGAGAACTACGTTAAGGGTACACGTGTC
>NC_068988.1:53353922-53355513 GCF_001194135.2 Octopus bimaculoides
TTCAAAGGGCCAGCCTTGTCACACTGTGTCACGCTGAATATATCCGAGAACTACGTTAAGGGTACACGTGTCTGTGGAGTGCTCAGCCACTTGCACGTTAGTTTCACGAGCAGGCTGTTCCGTTGATCGGATCAATTGGAACCCTCGACGTCGTAAGCGACGGAGTGCCAACAATCGCCTGCCACCCTTCATTGTGCCTAGTAAAATTATCGTTCTTTCTTTTCCTCTTCCTTATTTTTTATGTTAAAGCATTCAACAGCGGACTTTTTTGAAAAGCTATCATACATAAATCAGAATTTCTTAGGGGATTTTTTTTTCGGGATTTTCCCGCGTTTTATAGAAATCCACAATAATTTCCAAAAGTCTTGTTCAACATTTCCACTTTATCGTGTCTTCGAAACAGTAACCACCACTAAAATTATTATTCGGGGTTGATAAATACCAGTTGAGCACTGGGTCAACTAAAATCCCTTCCCACCAAATTTCTGGCCCTGTGCCTATAGTAAATATGATGATGATTACTAGGTGGAGCCTAATTTGAATTTTCTTCGGGTTGAGTAGTCCATTCCGCTCAAAGGGTCCATGAGTAAGGATTGCTTAAGGATGATGAACGAAAGACCCATATTTCCAGAGGTGAATTATTCAAACTCCAAATAAGTCCTCTCAACACATGGCTACGGTGCTTCCCCACTACTCCTGCTCGTGATCAGAGATGCACATACTGTAAACTGCTATGGGGCATGCTCAAATGGCGAGGGTCAAGCACTAGACAAGCAAATCTGCGGTATTGAGCAGAGTATTTACTGTAGCCCATTTTTTTACACCAAGGTAAAATATATAAACACTTCCAGTCAGTTAAGATCAGAAGCCATGAGAGTCATTGCCTGGTACTGCACCAGGGCATTATTACTATTATTATTATATTTTACTTATCAGAGCTCTCAATCTTACTCGTTCTAGATAATTCGGTGAGAGCGGACAGCATCCTGTTGTCAAAGGTCTCACAGGGTCTCCTTCCACAAATTATAAGATTTGGTACTTAGGCGTTAAGTTACACGGAAGATATTCAACACTCAAGCACCAATCTCAAAATCCTAGCTGTCTTCAATAGAACAATTTTGGGGGCATGCTCTGCTATCATGTCAATTCCAATTTCTCTGACATATTTCTCGAACTTGGTTGTTAGAGCTCCCAATGCCCCTACAATTGCTGGGATAAAGACCACTCTCTTCATTGCCCACGTTCTTGAAATTTTGTTTTTTAGTAGTTTGTATTTTCCCACTTTTTCCAGCTCATCTTTTAGTAGTTCGTATTTTCCCACCTTTTCCAGCTATATTATTATTATTATTATTATTATTATTATTATTATTATTATTATTATCATCTGTTGTTGTTGTTGCTGCTGCTGTTGTTGTTGTTGTTGTTTACTTTTAGTCAGCATGTTTGATGCAATCCCTTGCCGGGACACACCCAGCGCCCTAGGGCAAGTGAAGGTTAACAGATGTTGAAATATAGCTGAAAGCTTCGCGAGGGGAAGTGGCGAGGGCAGGAGAGAAATACGTTCATGTAATACAAGTATTTAAATTGATAA
>NC_068988.1:53355642-53357299 GCF_001194135.2 Octopus bimaculoides
GAAACATGGTTCTCCTGGGATGTTGTCTAAATGTTTCTGACACCCCCTTTTTATCATACCTAGGGCATCTACAATAACAGGAACAGTTTTTGCTTTAAGATTCCACATCTTTTGTATTTCAATTTCTAGGTCCTTATTTTTACTAAGTTTGTCAAACTCCTTTGTAGGAATGATTTTATCAGTGGGACCACTTACATCTATTAGTCTGCAAGTATTTTCTTCCTTGTCTTTAATAATTATGTCTGGTCGATAACTTGGATCGTTCTGTCAGTGTCGACTGGAAAATCCCAGAAGACTGACACATTTTTACCTTCAATATCTGGCTCTGGATGATGTTCATGCCAGTAAGCAGGAGTACCGATTTTGTAGTATTAACACATTTTCCAATGTAAATACTGTTCTACCCTATCGTGGCGATTTTTTCATTTGATTTGTGTCAGCACAGGGCATTCGGAAACGAGGTGGTCTATTGTTTCGTCAAATGTGTCGCAGGATTTGTATTTAGGACCAGTACCGTTTTTGGAGAACGTTAGCCTAGTAATTTCTAATAAGCAAGCTTTGATCTTGCGCTGCCTTCAGTCTCTGCTTTCAGTCCTGAACTTCTCAGCCACTGATGGGTTGTTCCTTGGTCAACACCAGCATTTTAGCTTCGGAGAATGTATTTTTCATGCAGGGGCTTCTGGCTCCACCGCTTCTCAGTTTGTTTCAGCCCGTTCTTTTATGAAGTCTGTTTGAGTCGTTTTGGTTGCTTGGTGGCAGTAGTCTCAGTCTCGTCATCTAATTCAGGGTTTGATGCCAAGTTACCTTTCAAATTTATAAGCTTCTTTCACAATAGGGTGTGATTTTTTGTTGCTTTCATGTTCGCCCACAAGTCGCAGCATCTAGTCCTCTGTACTAGATAAGTACCTCTTCATTTCCTTGCATCATTCCTCTTCACCCACTGGTACAGACGGTCTATGTCTGTCTTAGGTTGGTGCATGTTCTCGGATGTCAATAAATTTCTTGTCTTCCTGTCCAGGCATTGAAGTTCCGTAGGATTCCAGTCAAAACTGTACTGGACTATACTGTAGGTGCTAGGGTATTAATGGTTTCGATGCGACTTTTCAAGTTGAGTTCAGTCTTGGTACAAGTTTTATTCTCCTATAGTACTCCATTCTTATTTTTTCCTTCATAATTGCATCTCCTTCGTTTATTCCCAGGTATTTATAATTGTCTTATGGGCCAAGTTCTTCGATGGTAATGCTGATATCTAATTCAATGGGAGCCGTATCTGAAATTGCGTCTTACAAAAATTTCTTTAGCACACCTATCGAGGCCAGAATCGTTAGCACGCCGGGCAATATGCTCAACGGTATTTTACCCGTCGCTAAGTCCCGAGTTCAAATTCCGCCGAGGTCGACTTTGCCTTTCATCTTTTTGGGGTCGATAAATTAATTAAGTACCAGTGAAACACTGAGGTCGATGTAATCGACTAGTCTCCTCCCACAAAATTTCAAGGCCTTGTGCCTTCAGTAGAAAGGAATATTGTTATTATTATTCGTCATGTTAAGTATCCCACATTTTGAAACACTGCATTTTTAAACAGAAAAAATTCCATACCCCATCCCCACTTCATAGTACTTTTCACGATTAAAATGATTTCTTTCCTTTTTATTTT
>NC_068988.1:53358806-53362040 GCF_001194135.2 Octopus bimaculoides
ACTACTGGTGTAAAATATACATAGATAGAAAATCACTTTGCAAGCGTGACGTTTCGGGTTCAGTCCCGCTGCGCCCTGACCTTGGATAAGTATTTTGTGAGTGAATACAGTAGACGGAAACTGAGTAGAGTAAGGCGGCGAGCTGGTAGAAACGTTAGCACGCCGGGCGAAATGCCTCGCGGTATTTCGTCTGCCGTTACGTTCTGAGTTCAAATTCCGCCGAAGTCGACTTTGCCTTTTATCCTTTCGGGGTCGATAAATTAAGTACCAGTTACGCACTGGAGTCGATGTAATCGACTTAACCTCTTTGTCTGTCTTTGTTTGTCCCCTCTATGTTTAGCCCCTTGCAGGCAATAAAAAAAATAGGAAACTGAGTGGAGTATTGCCGTGTATGTATGTATAAATGTATGTGTTTGTGTTTGTCCCCATCACCACTTGATAACCGTTGGTTTGTTTACGTCCCCATAACGTAGTTCGGGCACAAGAGATCGATAGAATAGCTATGTACTGGGGTCGATTTGTTTGACTAAGTCCTTCAAGGCAGTGGCCCTAGCATGGCCGCAGTCCAATGGCTGAAGTAAAAGATAAAAGTTGTGTGTGTATGTGTGTGTGTTGCTTTGTATGTTTATTTAGTTTCTTTTATTAAACATGAATGTGTATGTGTCTGTATTTATCTGATCTTATACGTCTCAGTTGCTGTCTGTGTATTGTGTCTGTGTGTTCGTTCACCTTTCGTTCAACAACAGCTGACGGAAGTGTCATGTAACATACATATATATCCGTGTTGGTCGATTACTACTACATCAGTGAGTGTGTGTGCGCGTGTGTTATCTCTCTCTCTCTCTCTCTCTCTCTCTCTCTCTCTCTCTCTCTCCGTCTCTCTCTGTTACTTGTCTCAATCATTGGACTGTGACAATACTGGGACACTGCCTTGAAGGCAAACAAATCGGTCACTGTACTTATTTCTTTAGTCTATCGGTCTCATTTTCTTTTATTCTTTTACTCGTTTCAGTCATTTGACTGCTGCCATGCTGGAGCATTGCCTTATCTGTACAGCTTTTTTTTTTTTACAAACATATGATGTGCACAGAATATTTGTACTTTTACTAATGTGTGTGTGAGTGTGAATGTGCGTATGCATATATATATATATATATATATATATATATATATGCATACGCACACACACATGTATATATAAAACTTATGTATTTATGTCTGTAAATGTATGCATGTGTATGCCCAAATATATTTGAAATAACCTTGTATATATATATTTATATATATCAGTGTTGGTTTGTTTGCGCCCAGTACTTAGTGGGTTAGCTAAAGCCCTTCAATATAAATTAAGCATTGATATCGATTTGTACGACTAATCAGTGATTAATTCTCATTTTTCTTTACTGAGCTTTCATAGTCTTTCGATGTTTAAAAATTCCTATTGTATTTTATAATTAAATATTAAGAACTATGTAAAAAAAAAATCCAGTTATAATGTCCTATTTCTTGTAGAAGTATACCAATTTATTGCACGTAAACTATAACAACAAAATCCTGTATGGATCGCCAAGGGTTGTATGTACCCCGGTTGAGAATCATTAGACTAATCCTTTCACGGCGGTACCCCGGCATGACTACAGTCTAATGAATTAAATGAGTAAAAGACACGTGTATGTATGCAATGTACGCAATTCTTAAGTGTGCAAGCGTATTTCACTGAAGATACGAACGTGTATTTGCATGTATTTGTACACGTTTGTGTTAATATGTATGAATGTGTTGAACATACGTTAAAACATGTGTCTATGTATGATTGTGTAAGCATGTACAAAGCGTGTGTTTTATTGAGTAAGCTTGTTTGTTTTGTGTCAGCATGTGTGTGTGTGTATGAATGCCGCTTATTAAATATGTATATGAGCGTGAATTATTAGTGAATGCGTTTGTTGTATTGGATGTGAGTGTTTATGAGCTTTCATTTTTCTCTCATTCAAAGAAAACTAGATTAATAGCCCAAATAGAAAGAAATATAACGCTAATAAACCGTAACTTAATTGTGTTATTGTCGTCGTTGTTGCGGTTAGTGGAGGTGGGTAGTGAAATAGTGGGGATAATACTAGCAGACCTGTGATCAAAGCCATTCCAACCGTGACCATACCAGCTTTCCCCTATGTGAAGAGAACTCAGGGCCACGTTTTTCTTTTGTACGTCGGTGGGAGTACGATTTGAGTGAGACAGGGCAGCTGCATTTAGTATGTTGAGCGAGCACACAACAGTAGGGTTTGGAAACCTTTTTCTAAACCAGGGAAGCATTGCAAGCCCCTAAGAACTGAAAGCAAGGAGAGTATCGGCCTAGAGAAAATTAAAGATACTTTAATTCTAAAAATTTATTGGTATGCAAATTGTATTAAATTGTTATGCAAATTGTATTAAATTGTTATGGAATTTTAGAGATTTCACCTGCGGTGGGGTCAAAGTTGAATGTGGGGCTTCGTCGTAGCTTTCAGGTATGTGCATTCTGTGAAAGGAAGCGAATTGTCGAGTTTACTTCTCTGAAGAAGTGGAGGTGAAGAGTGCTTTCTCCTCAACTTTCAAACTTCACCCCTAACATTCCAAAGTTTGTTTTGATTGTCAACGAGGAAGTGAATAGGAGAGAGAGAAAGAGAGAGAGAGAGAGAGAAAGAGAGAGAAAGAGAGAGAGAGAGAGAGAGAGAGAGAAAGAGAGAGAGAGAGAGATAGAGATAGAGAGAGTGAATGTTTGAAGAGATCCTCTCTTTCTCTTTCGCTTTCTTTGTGAGTGTGTGTATATGTGTGTATATGTGTGTGTGTGTGTGAGTGTGTGTGTGTGTGTGTGTGTGTGTGTGTGAGAAACTACAATCCAATAAATATAAGCTAATTAATATTAATATAACGAGAAGTGTTATGTACAATGATTTCAAAGGAAGAGAAAGAGAGGGTGGGGGATAAGAGGAGGAAACTTGATACATTCCTTTCTAAGGACATTATCATATTAAGATCCGGAATCCAAGGAAGCAGGTTGTAGCCTGCGTTGGTAAAAATTAATCCATGAAAACGTTTGTAGATGTTTGCCGTGAGAAATAAGAAATCCAGCGTTCTATTTACATATTTACATACATGTGCGTGTGTGTGTGTATGTATGTGTTTATGTATGTGTGTGTGTGCGTGAGTGTATGTATGTATATATATATATATATATATATATATATATATATATAT
>NC_068988.1:53362446-53363768 GCF_001194135.2 Octopus bimaculoides
ATATATATATATATATATATATATACATATATATATATAGTTCAAACAAGATAAACGACAAAAAAAAAAGAACAACAAAAAACAACAACGCGAGGACGTGATGCATATATTGTGTTACTGGACGCTCAAGAAAGGAAAGAAAGAGAATCTGACGTTTCGAGCGGAGCTCTTCGTCGGAAGTATAGGAAAGTCCAAAGAAGGGAAGACGGAGGAAGAAAAAATCGCCAACGATATACACGAGGTTATACTTATATAGATATAGATACGTGACTGTATGAAAAAGCACAACTGTCCGAAACGTATATTTCACACGCTACAGTATCCCAAATGTATTATCATTATAACTACTACTACTACTACTACTACTACTACTACTACTACTACTACTACTACTACTACTACTATCATAATTCATTTGCGAATTTTATGGACACGGCAGGTTTGTATCCTCAGTGCCACTGATCTGCTATTAAGGTCATTAAACTCAGTGCATAAGCGTGTAAGACTTGCAGATAGGTACCACATAAGATGTACAGTTTATGTAAAGCATTGAAACTTGTTTTCTTATTCAGACAAGCGCAAGATCACAGATTGTTGTTGTTGTTTGTGGTGGTGGTGGTATTGCTGCTGCTGTATAGCCCCAAGTTAGCTTCGACCCAAACAGACCAATGTCCAAAGATACCCAACCCTGATCACTGGATCAGGTTTCTTTCCAGATATTGCAGGAGCGGACCCGAGGAGGACGGGAGAGCTGAGGGAAACGTCCTTCCCTCAAGAAAAGAATTGCACAGTCCTAAATAATATTATTACACCCCTTTCTCCAGAAATTGTATTCCCTTCTCACCTTGTGCCCTCCCTTCGAAAAATTCCTGGGATCGCACCTGTATTGCAAGCCTGGTAGGGAAGTCTTTAAGATTTGACTGCTGTTTCTAGCAAGCAGGTGACCACATACAGGTTCCCCTGCTGGCTCTCAAGAGCAAATGTAATTTCGTTCTTCTCTCTCTCTCGATTATGTAACTGTCTTCTTTAGTTCCGTGATATACGCACACACACACTTTACTCATTGATGTAGTCATATGCATGATCCTACACATACTCATAGATGTATACCTATTTACCGGTATTTAGACGAGCATGCAAATATATACCTGTTTAAACACATACAAGTATGTACATAGTTGTACTCATACAAAACATCACATTAGACCATAACCAGCGAAACGCTCATAGTATGTGTATATTATAAACACTTACCCACGCACACATGCATACACATACACGCACGTAGACACACACACACACACACACACACAATAATCATC
>NC_068988.1:53363778-53368466 GCF_001194135.2 Octopus bimaculoides
CACGCACGTAGACACACACACACACACACACACACAATAATCATCATCATCGTTGTTTAACGTCCACTTTCCATGCTAGCATGGGTTGGACGATGGACTGGTGGACCAGGAGACGACACCAGGCTCCAATCTGATTTACATACATATACATACATAATAAGCATTATATATAAACGAATACATAGTTACAACACATACATAGGATAATACATGCAGTAAATAAACATTGCACACACGCAAACGTGTCCGAACATATATACACAGCTCACACGAGTTTCTGTAATGTTATTTATAACAAACGCAAAATAGCATCGAAGAGGTTATGCAATCGCACACACACACACACACAAACACACATTTTATGATCGTTTACCTATGGATTTATTTCAGTATTTGTATGTGTGAGAGATAGAGAGATAAGGAGTGTGTGCGTGTGTGTTAGAGAGAGAGAAAGAGTCTGTGCGTGTGTGCAAACACGTGGATGGCTTGTTTGGTCACAGTACACAACAATTTCCTTTACTTTCAAGGAAAATGCTAATGTTTCGTAAAGTCTTTAAACTGAAATATCTGATAAACACTGTATTATGATTTTAGGGATTATAGTTTTTAATAATGGTTTAAATCTTTTTCCGTCGCACAATCCAAATGTACGTGTGTGTGTGTGTGTGTGTGTGTGTGTGTGTGCGTGCGTGACAGTGCATGTATAGGCATGTTTGCACATACGTATACGTGCACACATATACGTGTAAATGTATGTGTAGTGCACACACACACACAAACAAACGTGTATGTACGTCTGTTTTTGTATACAAATATCCTAGACAAGACCCTAAAATAAATGATTTGTGGAGTATTCAGCGTGCAATGCACACTCATGCACACACACACACACACATACACATATGCATACATACATACATACATACATACATACATACAAACATATATACATAAACTATTTAGTGAATTAGGAGAGGGCTCTCTGCTAGTTTTTAAACAAAGGAGAGGGGTTATTTGATGAATCGAAAGCAAAACAATATCACGTGAAGTGGGATCCAGTATTGCAAACAAACATCATCAGACCAATAAATATGGGTTAAGATATAGTTTAACTCCTGGTCACCAAAACAAACACAAAAACAAAAACAAAAAAACTAGTCTAATAAGTGTAAAAGAAAAAATGTGCAGAGAACGGATATGAAAACAAAAATTTGCGCAAACGAACAGGGGTGAGGAGAGAGCTTTCGGAAAATTCACAAGATCCAATTTTTCCCTCATAACTTTCAGGAAAATGGATGTATATTAATGAAATTTTATGGAAATACCGTTCAAATGGCACAGATTATGATTATAAAAAAAAAATTGTGGGGAAAGTGTTTTCCGAAGGGATAGGGAGAGGATTTTGGAAAATCGGACCTTGTGAATTTCCCGAATGTCCTCTCCCCACACCCCGTTCGATTGTGCAATTTCTTGTTTTCGTATTCGTTCTCTACACATTTTTTTACACCTATTAATTAGAGTGTTTTTTTTTTGTTTTTGTTTTGGTGTAAAACAAACATTGAAAGGAAGAAAAGGCTTGTTGTGTAGAGAGAAGTTGTGGCGTTATTGCTTACATAAATATCACTAGCTTTATAAATTATAATATATTGGAGGCATGTTCCTAGTGACCCGAGTTCACAAATCTGGTTTCGATTCCCAGCTGCAGGTAGTTTTGTCTTAAAGCATGGGTACACAGGGCAAAGCAAATCTATGTGCACTGTAGTTGTGTTTATAGGGGTCCCATGACGTTGGTTTGCGCAGAGGCCAATAGTACTGGTTTCAGGGCCTCTGAAAATTCAGTCATCAGGGGCTACAGAATTTCCTTTAGGAATCCCCTTCCCTTTAATATAAAATGCTAGAATTCAATATATACAAATCAATTCCGGGAAACTCCGGGAAATTCCCGTATTCGTTGTAACTTCTGCCGCATCCCTCTCGTAGGTCATGCCTAATTGTAACCATTTCACTACTACTGAGAATGGGAAAAGGATGAACACCACAGCCTGAACCCGGTCTTTAAATACAAATGCAAGAAATATGATGTCTTATGTTTGTCAGATGAATCGAAAATCACAAAACTAGCAATCTTCGCTGGTTGTTTAGACTTATATACATATGAAAAATGAAGAGTAGAATACAAGGAAACCAATGAAGAATTGTTAATAAAAACAGTAATTCTTCGAAGAAAATTCCCAAACAAAACGAAAGAACCTCATCTTCTTAAGTATTTTACTAAGATTTTGGTTTAATAACTTGTTCAACGGAAGATTTGACAGCAATAGAGATAACAGCATAGGTTTAACTGTAATAGGCCGGTTTTTTCCTGAACCGAACAGTTTCTGTTTGTCATGTGTATGTGTGTGTGTGTGTAACATGCTAGGTGCGTTTTATGTAACATAACTTGCAGTTAACGCTCTCATATAAGCAAACACGTGTGAGTGTGTGCACTTCAATAGTTTTATTGAACAATTTTACTAACACACACACACACACACGTATACTAATTGACATATCATACATATGCACACACGCTCACTTAGTATCAGAAAGAATAAACGTATAATGAAAATATATTATCAATGCGGGTATTCATGAAAAGAAATGTTTGCAGATTCAATTCAATTTATTTTAGTTAAATGCAAATAAAGCAACAATTTGGGAAATATGCAGAAAGCATATTTAAAAATTTTATATTCAGTTTCTTTTCATTGAAAACGCTGTGTACAATGCACAGAAACATTATACGCACACACACTTAGAAATATTTCAAGGAAAAAAACTTTCGTTTCATTTATGCAACAATGTTTCATAAAAACAAAGAGACAGCGAAGTCTATCCAACCCACGCTTGTGTGTCTAAGTGCGTAGTGTTTCTTTGAGTGTCTGTGTGTGCGTTTATGTGTTTGTGTATGAATTCATTGTGTTTAAATTTTGTGTATGTATATGCAAGTTAATGTGCTTATGTATATGTGAATTGCACCAGTTGAGTACATGTGTGTGCATGTTTGCTTTAAAAAACTCTATGAATTTGCACGTATGTGTATATATACGTGGAAAACAACTGCGACTTCTAGAACTACGTGTAATATATTTTTTTGTATATATAATGTTTATTAACAGCTGTGTGTGTGTGTGTGTGCAACCTTTTTATTTATTTATTAAATTTTTTTTCTAAACAGCTAACGACACACAATAATGTAATATGCATAAGCACTCGCTTGAAATCTGTGATGTATCGCATTTACACACACAAGCAGTAGCTGATACACACACATTAGTGAATTGACCAATCAGAAGCCAGCAAATACCAACTGCTATATAAGCAGCCGCACTATCCTTTCCATTGTCAAATCATTTCTCTCATCCAACGAGACGCGAGCAATTTCTACTCTTACGAATTGAGCGCTTTGTTACAGCGAACTTGGATATTTCCAATTAACTGAATCTTAATTTTTCTCATTCGGACTTACATATACTTTGCAAACTGTCATTCTTAAATCCCAACATGATTTTGCCTGAAGATTCTGAAAAGCCCATGCAATCAAAAGAAAGGTAATTAATTGATCTATTGTTTTTACCCCGCCGCTTTGTTCTTGTGAATATGTTTTGCAGCGATTACTAAGGTTTCTTACACAATATCCCGCGAGGATTAAATAGATTTTATGATATATACAGTTTATATATATATATATACGCTGGTTGCTTCTGCGGTATTTATAAATAACATGCTTCTAACCGTATTTATTTTGAATTCTTTGTGCACATTATATAATGTGTGTGTGCGCGCATTGTGTAGATACGAGTTTGCTCGAAACTTCTTTTCAAAAAATCTCGAGGTGTTTGTGGAGGTGGTGGTGAAATTTAAGATAAGGTCCTGCCGAGACAATGCCATTTTCAGAGGTTTGTCTTTGTTATGAGTTGAGGTCGTGTATAACGTGTGTATGCAATACATACATGAATGTATTATATGTAATTTCATTGCATGTGGTTAAGGTGGAGGTGAGGTTCATGCAGATATTTTGTTAGGGCCTGGATTTTGACCGGCCTTTGTCTATAAAGGCGCTCTAGCATGGCTGCAGACCAATGATTGAAACATAAAAATTAACAGAATAATCGTATCACTTTCTTTTCTTTTTTTTTTTTTTCCAATGTCCACGTGTATCCATGAAATTCATCTTTTTACTCCACTTTGTTTTCTGTCAGACAACTTTTCGGTTTGTGTCTGTGTGTTCGTGCTCTGCTTTTGTTGCGTCATATGGCGCAATAGTCAGCCGAGATTTCGTTTATCTCTGTCCGGGACTTATACACACCTACGCGTGTGCCACGGTGGACTATGTACTTACTAGACCTAACCAGTTTGAGTAGTAAGGACAAGGTGGGGAGACTGGGTTCGAATATTAATCTGGTAGACGCAGTTGTATGTATTTGTTTAAATTGTTGAAATTAATAGTTTTTAGGATAATTTTTTGCACAAAATACTTTTAAACTGAAGCATTCGTTAATGTACTTTCGTCATTTAACTGTTAATGATAAAAGTACATACTAAGGAGCTTGTCTAATTAAAAACTTTGTGTGTGCGTGCAAACATACATTTCATATTTACAAAGATCGGAATATTAAGGTTTTTTTTTTTTTTTTTTTTTTTTTTTT
>NC_068988.1:53370099-53382241 GCF_001194135.2 Octopus bimaculoides
TTTTTTTCCTCACAGGGGTCCAGATTTTGTTCTGCTTTGCATTCTGCCAGTAGACCGGAACCAGTCTGTTATGGTCAGCATTCAGCAGACTTTAGTTGAAGCGTTTTGTCGTGATAACGACATAAATCTTGTAAAAGTTGACAGCACTGACAAATTGGCAGCACTTGTCAGATACGATGATCCAAATGACAACGAAGATTATCGCGATTACTGCTGTGTACTGGTGCAGGTGAGAATTGTTTTTTTTAAATTTTTTTGTTGGTTTTTTTTTTTTTTTAATTGGTCTTGCCAGTAGCAGTAAATTTTAAAAAATAGAATAAAATAACCACGCTATCCTTGTTTAAATAGTCAACAGCATTGTTTTAAAGTTCCAATTTATCTTTTATTGGTAACGGGTATAAAATTCGGAAGGCATCTAATATTGCTGGGGCTAAATTTTAAACTTTAGAAATTATTATTCTTCCAATTTCTTATATACAATTTTGCCATTTTCTTATGACAGGCTCCAACTTCTTGTACCGAAAAATGTGAATTCCGCAAGTTGAACCAGTCAATTGTTGATTACTACAACTCTGTATTTGTGGACTGGGACTCCGAGCCTATTATTGAACTGCCTGGCTGATTCTTATAACCAATTTACTCCAAATCTATATTGCCTGTAAGTATTTTTGAATTCTTTGAATAAAAAAAAAAAAAATTCCATTTGCTTGGTACTCTAGTATAATCGTGGTAAAATGATAATTATTCCTGTGTTGGACTTCCTTTGTTAATACATAAGCATGTTTGCTTGCAGAATAATTTAGTTTATTACTATAGAGAGTTGGATTGAATTTATATAAAATATGTCTTAAGAATCTAGAAGCTTCAAGAGTCATGGAATGATTCAAAATAGTCAAAACTATAAATAATAGCATGTAATTATTGGGTTTAAAAAAAAAAACTCCTTTGAATAGAATAAAAGCTGTTTTTGTTTTGTATCTTAGAATTTTTGGTGATATTGTAATATATTCCTTTTCTTTTTCAGAAAGTGGCATTCCCGCAAGAGCATGAAGAACCTGTTCTTTCGATCTCTTGGCTTGTTCTACTCCACTCTGGTAGACCAGTACTGGCTATCTGGCACAAAACCAGATAATATGACAAGAAAAAAAGTGAGATCCCTACCATGGCTCAGCTCTGCTTCAAAGCAAGTGACAATGCCAGTGTTCCCTCTTCTGTTTACGCTGGAGACTGTACTGGAAGATAAAACGGATACTTTTCTTCACTGGAAGAATACTGTTAGACTGTGACCAGGAATAGACTGTACAATATTTTACTGCTATGGAACTACTCTGTGCCTTTTGAGCATGTCCAAGATGAGCTTGGGAATAAATTTCTTACATTGAACTATAAAGGATTGAAGACTATCTCAGCATTTCTATAACTGACTATAGAGCATTTGATTTCTATATCTCCTTTAAAGCAATGATATTTTGTATTCATGTTTTTAACAAGTTTACATCAACTGGAGTAATTTGGTTCTGAATAAATTTCTTTTGAAAATATTTTATCTTTTTTTTGTTTAAACATGTTGAGTCAATATGTATTGATGTAACACAATGGTCTTGAGATTATGATGTACTATTAACCACATGGTCTAGAGGTGTGTGTGAAACCTTGTGCTTTACTGAAATGTGAATTATACTTGTCCCTTACAACTGAGAAGTCTCTAGTTGTCTAGCTCAGGGGTTTTCAAACTTTATAACTTGCAGACCCCTTTATATTTCAGGCTTTACCTTAGGTACCCCCTTATAAATGCTTATGAAATTTAATACATAAATATTTGCTTAAAATAACATTTTTACATTTATTTATTTAACAGTATTTAACAAATAGGTTTATTGTCAATTATAAGATTTCAATTAAAAAACATTTATAAAATCAAATTGCCCATAAAAAGTATTTGCTGTCCACGGGTCCCTGTCTTGTCCTTGTGGACCCCCTGTGGTCTGCGGACCACAGTTTGAAAACCCCTGGTCTAGCTTACTAAAAAATAGGAATGAATGCCCCTCATACCTTTCTACATTAAAAATAATGAGTATATGAAAAGACTGCATGGTCATTATTATAATGTTCATAGGTTGCTCCAGTCGAGTAATGAACAAGATTAATATCCAAGTCACTAAAATAGCATTTTCATAAAGTATGTGAAAGTGCAGATATTTTCACCTTATTTCTAAGTTTCAAGTCAAAAAAATTGGAATGTGTCCTCAGGAGATGACTTATTTTGTACAATAATTGGATCTTTTCAGTTTCACACACCAGATCTGATACTTTGGAAAAATTTCTGGATTCCTGCTGATTATGGAAGGTGATGTTTTTGGAGGGAGAAATTAAAATTATAGGAAGTTCATTTGTATTTCAGCATACTAGAAATGGAAGCTACCATAAAAACTCATAACATATTGGCTTAAAATTTTAGCAAAAGGCCAGCAAGATTTGGGTGGGGGGTAGGTAATTCAATTACATCGAACCCTCCCCCGTTCTCAACAGGTACTTATTTTATTTAACCCCCACCACCAAAATGATGAATAACAAAGTTGACCTTGGCAGAATTTAAACTCAGAATATAAAGGACAATTTTGCCCAGTGTGCCACCTTAAAATTTCTATTGCATATTGAACAGCAAGCATTGACCTGAAACATTTAAACTAGTATAGCAAGACATAATGAGCAGTCCGGTTGAGAACTTGAAGTCTATGAAAACAGGATCAAGTGCTGTTTCCACAGGTCACTAGAACCAAAGAATAGCTGCTGAAAACGGGGAAATGATTTCGATTATTGGAAGTGCCCAAAATATATATGTTTTGATATCTAAACCATCCTCAACGTCCTTTTTTCCCTGCTACTATAGATTGGCCGGCTTGATGAACTGGTAAGGCCACAAGATGCACCCAGTTCCATCGTCTGTTCTGGCTTGGTTTCTGTGGATGGATGCCCTTTCTAATGCCAACTACTCTAGTGTCCTGGGTGTTTTTAAAGTGATACCTTAGTTTTTTAGGATCTCAATTCCACTGTGGTGGATGAGTAACGTCAGTTTGAATGCATAACAATGTAAATGATTTAAGAGAAAAACTGAGGCATCAAATGTTGTGCCACATACCTCAGTCTTCCATCTTTGTAAGGTTCTCGTTCAATGGATGTGTGTGTGTATATATATGTATGCACACAATAGGGTGTATTATAGTAATAAATTGTCACCACTGCTTGACAAGTTGGGAATTATGAAATAAGTCTTAATATTTGCTTTTGCATTACCCACTTTGGCTTAAGTGTTGCTTGTCATGGCTTCCCAATTGTGTTTCCAGCTACAATTGAAAGAAAGGAAGCTAGCATGCACTGCTGGATGAGTAATGTCAGTGTGAATGCATAACAATGTAAATGATTTAAGAGGAAAACTAAGGCATCAGGTGTGCAAGAGAGAAGACTGCTGGTTTGGTCATGCGATGAGGACAGCTGCATACAGAAGTGCTGAGCTCTAATTGTGGAGGGTACCTATGGAAGGGGTAGATCCAGGAAGACATGGAATGAAGTGGTAAGAAAGGATCTTCAGACGCTGGGCCTCGCTCAGGAAACAAGGGAGTGAGAGATGTGGCGATTTGTACTTAAGATATGTCAAGCTAGGTAAAATTGTCTTCCACACATGGGCTTGTCATTTCAGATGCCAGTGCTACATAAAAAGCATCCATGCAAGTGCTGTGTTAACACACCAGTGCTGGGGCTGTGTAAACGCACCCGTGACAGTGACACATAAGTACTTAGCACATTCTGCAGTAGAAACCATTCCACAGCAGACAGTTGGAGTCCAGAAGGCTCCCTGCTAGCCAGCTCCATGTCAAACCATCCAACCCATGCCATCATGGAGACCGGATGTTAACTGATGATGATGATGTATCTAAAAGACAAGTACCTTCTATCTTGGCCTCAAGTTGACAAAATCTTGCGAAGGAAATGTGCTAAATGGTAACTGTTAGGTAGTACATCAAATGTATTTGTATGTCTTTAACAGATCACTTTTGCATTTTTGAACTAGTTCTCTTTTCTGAGTCTACACTGATACTATGCTAACAACTGCCGTAACCTATAAATCATTTCTAAGTTGATTGCTGGGAGGAAGAAACCAGCCTTCTGAGAATGGATGTCTTGGAGCTTATTACAGACAGTCGTTGCGCCACCAGATTTCTGCTTTCTAATTTGTCTCTAGTTAATCTAATTAACCACGACTTTATTATGTGGAAAAATGTGAGCAAGAGAAATAATATTTTTAGGATTATAAACTTGGACAATTTATTACATCTGGTAAAGTACTGAACAAGAAAATTTTTACTTAAAATATTGCAGCTAAGGATAAAATTTCAAATAAAGTATTTAGATTTAGAAAATATTACCTTTTATTAAAACTAAAAATGTTATTACAAGTTATTACTTCTATTTGTTATTACTTGTTATATGTTTTGTACTTTAAAAAATTCATTTTTTAATTATTAATCGATAATTAGAAATTTGAAAAATAATGGTAGTACATAATTAGTACAATAAATAGAATAACACAAAAATTAGTTACGTATTACGGTAAAATCTATAACAAATTCACAGTTATCGCCTAAGTCATTGCCAAGTCTTCACATTTTTAGTCTTGACCCAATACCTCTTTTTTTACATAATGAATTTGCCTACCAATATATACTGTTCTACTTTGCATAAAACTTTAGCTATATTGGTACTTCTGGCTTTCATTTTTCAAGTATTTTTATGTGTCAATATTTTAACAAAATGATGATACCTTTTTAATTATTTTAATTTGTAAATTAAAATCAAATAATTTTTGATATTCTAATTTAATCCTTAACTGCAATCTTTTAAGTAAAAATTTTCTTGTTATGCACTTTACCAGATGTAATAACTTGTCCTGAAGTTTTCCAAGTGTAATAGCTAATCCTGTACTTTTCCATGTTTATAATCTTAAGAATATTATTTCTCTTGCTCACATTTTTCCATGTAATCCATGGTTTTTCCAGGCCATGCTATTATGCTAATTAATAATGTGTCAATTAGTGGTGTCATTGATAATTTTTTCCTTACATCAATGATGCTGGTGACATTAAAAGTCCCCTAATATAACTATATCCATAAAAAAGTATAGAACTATATTATCACCCTTACATTTGCGAAACAAACACTCATAACTTTTTTCTTTTAAAACTTCATTGCATGAGATTGATACCATGAAATTCCTCGAATTGAGCTCTATCATTTAAGTTTAATTAAAATATAGTTTGTTTTTAAAATAAAGAAGTTCATTATATTTAAATCCAATTTTTGCTTTACTTATATTTTTCTCATGATATTTTACCTCACAACTTTTTTGATACAAATTTTTGGTGCATTGGATCAAAACTATGAAGTTCTTCATGCTTTCTTCTATCAGCTAAGATAAATATATTTTGCTTTTAAAATAAGAAAAGTTATTTAAATCGAAACTTGATTGGAGGTGTTACTTATTCTCCAATAACGTTGTTACAAATTTTGAGGTAAACTTTTTTCTACTGAACCAAATTTCAGTTTTTTTTAATGCCAAAATGTAGCTAGGGACCAGTCCTCTTCAAAAATGTTTGGTTCAGTTTGGTTAAGAACTGAATTAGCGACAGGCTCTGAAAGATGCTGCGTGTGAGTAAATTGCAGCCTTAAGAATATTATTCAACTACTACTATAGTTGAATAATTGTTATTCTTTAACACAAGACTTTCTGCATTATACGTTTTGTTCATTTTGTTAGCGGTAAAATGCTATAGATTAATTCAAATTCTATTTCCTAAATATTCACATCAGTACTGTAGTCCCTGTCCACCAGCTGTGTTGCCAGATATACAACTTCTTGTTGCCAAAGCGATGTTCTATAACTATGAACCAACAAAAGATCTACGTAATCGCTCGACTTGCGAGAAACAAATGAATTTCTTTCAAAGCAAACCAGACCACCATATAAATGAATACATTGATACCGAGTTCGATGTACATAAAAAGTGGTGATAGTCATAACTAGAATGCCTTTGACCACGGGTGTACTTTGAGTTAACCCAGGACGGGTCCCACCTGCGACATAGCAATGACAATCACATCTCTACACACGGTACATATTTATAAGTAGATTCGTCAAGCCATTAATCTTTTTTAAAATTTTTCCTTAAATTATTATTTCTCAAGGACATAATGTAATGTCACTGGCTTGGTATGTAAATTCAATCGAAGAACAAGTAACGTTATTAATTCTGCCAGGTTCATTGTCTTAATGGCGATGTTATAATATTACTAATGTTTATTATATTGCTGGTAGATACAATATTAAAAACAGTTACGTCAGCTTCAATTTCACTCTGTAAACGCTAGTAAACAACGAAATGTTATCTGTTATTAGCAAAAGAAAACATGATGTATAACAAATATCCTCGTTGCTTGTGGTTCACATACTTTACATATTTTCATTTATTTTATTTTATTTCATTTTCTAATATTCATTTATTGGACAGATTGTCAGGCTAGGCGTAGGAAGAGGTATTAGTGAGCTGATGATCTTTAGATGACAGTGAAACCTGGAAAATGTGTCAAACGACATTGTTTCCATTTTTTCTTTATTGTATGTTTTTTTTAATTTTTATTTTTTACTACAACCAAATAAAACAGACTCGGAACAAATGATCCTGTTGAGGCAGAATTGATATTGAAATATTTAATTCAAAACAGGCTAATTAAAATCTCTGCAAACCTGTTCAATAGTGCTTCTTTTTTTTTTTTTTTTTTTTTTTTTTGACAATAACCACAGAGCTTGTCAGAGGAAATCTACCTAAATGAATTCAAACCCACTGAACATCCACCTCTTCCTCCTCCTCATCGTCGTCGTCGTCGTCGTCGTCATCATTTAATGTCCACTTTTCCATGCTGGCACGAGTCAGACGGAATTTCTTCAGGCAGATTATCTACGGTTGGATGCCCTTCCTGTCACCAACTCTCACTTGTTTCCAAGCAAGGTAATATTTCCCCATAGCCAAACATGTTTTCACAGAAGACTGGAAACAAGCAGCCCCGCTTGTATGACAATAATACTCATCTACAACCATCACGTAATGTCAAGGATTTCTTTCAGTTTCTGTCTACCAAACCTCACAAAACTACAACTGGTTAGGTAATGTGTCGGCTATTGGCCTAAAAAATCTTCCCACAGAGAGGACAATCTGAAGAGCCCAATGTTCTTTCAAATGTGTTAAATAACCGCTTAACACTATAAAAAATTAACTTCGACAATGCACCCCCACTGCACCAGATAATCGCGGTGGATCAGAGAAAAAACAATTATTTTTAAAGTGTTAATAAAACTGCAAATTTCGATTAGGAAGACAAATATGATAAGGTATATTTGATGATAAGAGTACGTGAAAGTTAAGTGGATCTTAGTCAGAGCAGAATAATGTGAAGCAGATAATAACACCAGATGTGTGATTATCGCCGTTCTCATGGTAAATGAACACGGTATTCACCTAGTGTTGGATACTTATCTTATTATACAGTCCCACCGAAGTCAAGAAACTAACTCTACTTGTAGAGTTGAGTTACGTGTATAAGAGACTCTGGTTTGAAGTTTAATTCCACAGGAAGGCCTGTAGTTCCATAGGAAGACCCAGAGGAAGAATACAAATTAGTACTGCTAACTGAAGACACACTTATTAAAGGACATTAAAAGCGACGAGCTGGCAGGATCGTTAGCATGCCGGGCGAAATGCTAAGCGGCATTTCGTCTGTCATCACGTTCTGAGTTCAAATTCCGCTGAGGTCCACTTTACCTTTCATCCTCTCGAGGTCGATAAATTAAGTACCAGTAAAACACTGGAGTCGATCTAATCGACTGCCCCCACCCCACACAATTTCAGGCCTTGTACATTTAGTAGAAACGATTTATTAAGGGACATTGCCGCCTGTTTACAGTCGGGTAGACTGGTCATAAAATCTTGATCTTGTATACAACGCAGTGCTTATGAGAAGATACGAACTAGCGACCTTTTGGACCAGAAAGGAAGACTGTTCATTCAATCAACTTCGATTGCCACGGTGCTGAACTCTGCTTTACTGCTTTCACCAATAATAATCATGATAATTTCTAACATAGGCACAGATAATAACTAGAATTATTTTAATCGATCTCAGTATTCCACTGTTAATTCCCTTTACTGACCCAGAAAGGTTAAAAAGTAAAGTGGATTTCAGCGGGATCTGAGCTCAAAGCTAAATGCAATAATAATAATAAATGCCGTGATGCAGTAACCAGGCAGTGGCTCTCATGGCTTCTGATTGGAAGGTTTCTCATGTACATTGTTTTCTATTGGTATAAAAGATGGGCTACAGCAAATATTCTGTTCAATACCACAGATTTGCTTGTCAGTGGCTTGGCCTTAACCAGTTGAGCATGTCTCTTAGTGACTGACAATATGCACATCTCTGATCACGAGCAGAAGTAGCTGGGGAGCATCATAGCCACATATCGAGAGGAATTCTATGAAGTTTAAATAATTCACCTCTGGAAATATGGGTGTTTTGTTCAACATCCTTAAACAATCCTTATTCAGGGACCACTTGAGCGGGATGGGCCACTCGACCTAAAGAAAATTTTAACTGGGCCACACATGCGAGGTCATGCGTTGTTTATCTTTATATGAGATCGCCATGTCGTGCACACATGGTTGTGATGCATGTGCCTGGTGTACCCTCTGGGCTTTATTTTAATCCAGTGTCACTTTGATGGCATGCACTGTTCTCTCACTCAGTAATAATTTCTTTAATAAGCCACAGGGGCATAGATAAAGAGGACATCACAAGGATAGAAAACAATTTGTGTAAAGATTTACATAAGGGAGAAGGAGAAGAAATGGGAAAAACGTGATAATTCGAATGATGCAGACCTCCTGATACAGGGGATACTCCAACTAGTGCCAATCAAGGAACCCAACAGATCTAGTTTTACCCTGACCATCAAAGGAACGAGCCCCCTTTCTTGCACTCCAATTAACAGATGCTTTCTTAGACTAGGGCCATTCGCTCTAACCACTTTTGCCACAGTGACCCATGTTTTCACAAATTCATTAGGATGTAGCACTTCCCAACAACTTTATCAATATGTTGGCGCAGACATAGCTTTGTAGCTAAAAAGTTCGCTTTGCAACCATATGGTTTCGAATCTCATTGCGTGGTACCTCGGGAAAAAGTCTTCTACTATAGCTACGAGTCGACCAATGTTTGATGAGCAAATCTGGTTAACAGAAACTGTATAGAAGCCCGTCAAATATATATATATACTAGCAAACGCACCCCACACGTCCAATGGAAGGTTTATATAGGTGAAGAGGGTTAACTTGGACGGTGTTAAGTTGCAGAGATGTTTGGTGATTGTATAGAGTCGTTACTTTTAGTTAGGGCATTAAAGATTCCTGAGACGTTAAAACTATTGACTATTTCTTCTAAATAAGGAAAATTGATTGATAGTGAATCTTAACACAGTGAACTTTTTCAAAATTGTCATTAGGCCAATAAAATAAAGGAAAGCTGTTCAGCCCACAATATATACAACTTCCAGTGGAATCGGACATCGTAATTAACCTTAAACTTTCTGCACTCAAACACTTTCACATTAAAGTTTGTTGTGGTCTAATATTTAAATCAACGTGAGACTGTATTTACAAATAGCAAGCTTTATTTACATATATTAGTCATTTAAATGTGAAATCGTAGAAATGAATTGTTTAGAACGTCGGTTAATGAAAAGGATGGCGGAAGAAACAAGACAAAAAGATTACAAAAATAGCGATTCTCATCTTGAAACTGATAATTTTGAAAAATTTTTTAGATTACGAAACGCCCCGCTCTCTCATGTATCCAGCGCGATCGGATGAACAACACTCAAGTTAAGCGCACAAATAACAGACAGACAGAATGGGATTTTGCAATAATTATCCTTTCTACTGGAAGTACAAAGCTTCAAATTTGGGGGAAGGGATTAAGTCGATTACATCGACCTCAGTGCGTAACTGGTACTTATTTAATCGACTCTGACAGGATGAAAGGCAAAATTGACCTCGGCGGAATTTGAATTCAGAACATAAAGACAGGCGAAATACCGTTAAGATATGTAGCAATGATTATAAGGATAGAAAATATGGAGACTGATACATCTTCAAAGTTGATTTCCTTTTGTTCTTTAATTTTACAATGTCATGCAGTATATTTTTATGGTTACGACGACTTACACATGTTTCCACTGCACTGAGTATGGGCAATTGAATGTGCAAATGGGAAATCGGAATAATTCTCTGTGCAGCTTCGTTCAGGGTGCAGCTTCATTCAATTAGTTGTGTATTATCCGTTGCCCGCACTTGTACCTCTAGATGCAATCCCATTGTTATTCATGACCGAAGGGGCTCATTACCCTTCTATCAGACCGGATAATGTATCCCTCTAAAATCATATTAATATATGTGTGTGTGTGTGTGTGTGTGAGTGTTTATGTACGAACGTACGTACGTATGCATGTATGTATGTATGTATGTATGTATGTATGTATGTATGTATGTATGTATGTGCTTGTCTCCTATCACTAGTGTTGGTTTGTTTAAGTCCCCGTAACTTAGTGATTCGGCAAAAGCGACTGATAAAACAAGTACCAGACTTGGATCTTGTTACATTTCTTCTAACTACTTGAAGTTTTAAAAATTTTTTCAGCAAATTATTTGCAAAAATTGTTGTTCTGGGGTAGTTTTGCATGCTAATGACAAAAGTCGCGTTCATTTTCCTTTTTTTCTTTTCTAGAAATTAATAATTAAGTAACAAACATCTAAATTTCTACGATTTTAGCCAATCGTATTTCCAGATTGTTCACATTGTGTCTGTGCAGACGAAACTTTTACGTAGATGAAAGAAATTTAACAAGATCCCCAAACTTAAAAAACAAAAAAAAACAAAAGTACCAGGATCGATTTGTTGCCCCAACATGGTCGTAATCCAATGACTAATAAATGCAAATATAACCGATAGCGCGGTACTTTTGGTTATCTCACTCCCATTAAAAAATTGGGTTATCTCGACAAGAGATTGAATTAAAAGGGTTAGATCTTTTTGACTTTTGGTCGCCTCATTGAGGCATGGCATGATTTATTATAAAAATACTATCAGATTCAATAAGATGTTTATTCATTTCACATCTCAAGTTTATTAACCGTTTCCTTTTTCTTTTGTTTATTGAGGGTTAAACAATTTTTTTAGTTAGTGAAGATAACCCGACTTTTTAATGGGGGTGAGATAACCAAGAAGTACCGATAGAGCAACCACGTGGTGGTTCCGTCGTTCGCTCGACCTTGGGGTCTAGTAAAAAACACAATTCTAACAGCTTCCTTTGTGTGGGAATTAGTAAATAACACGGATATACTGACTGATTGTGTTGCATATGGCCTTAGTTGATGCCTGTAGCCTCCTGCTTATTGAGTTACTGTTGTTGGTTGTTGGTGGCTGGTTTGTTTGTCTTCTTTTGATTTGTTTGATTGCTTGTTCGTTTGTTTGTTTTTTTGGTTGGTTGCTTGGTGGTGATGGTGATGATGATGACGATGGTGACGACGATTTGAAAAATCGTTCTCATCTTTGAATTCTTCACCTCCCCCTCCTCCCCCATCCACCCTTCCTCCTCTTTTCCAGCATCTTCGCTATTACTTCCCATACACAGAGAGTATACTTTATAAATTCTACTTTTTTTTCTTCTTCTTACAACTTCCATTATTCATCATCATCATCATCATCATCATCATCATCACCATCATCATCATCATCATCACCATCATCATTGTCGTCGTCGTTGTCATTATCATTCATCATCATCATCGCTGTCATTATCGACCATCGTCACCATAACCACCTCCATCATCATCATCATCATCATCATCATCATCATCATCATCATCTTCATCATCATTTCTGCCTCCAGTACATCTCATAAGTGTGGTTTCATCTCGTTCGTCACCCCTGTTCCTACTATTATCACAACCGTCACCTTCGCCACCACCACCACCACCACCAC
>NC_068988.1:53384141-53384826 GCF_001194135.2 Octopus bimaculoides
ATATATATATATATATATACGACGGGATCCTTTCAGTTTCCGTCTACCAGACCCACTCACAAGGCTTTGATCGGCCCGAGGCTATAGTAGGAGACACTTGCCCAAGATGGCCACGCAGTGTGACTGAACCTGGAAACATGTGATTGGGAAACAGACGTATTACCACACATATATCTATGTACACATACACACAAACATATACACATTCACACACAAATGGATATTTAGTTGTCTAATTTGCTTTAGCTACCACGGCGAAGGCCATGATGGGCCATCAACCCTAAAATCTATGTGAGAGTGTTCGTATGCATAGCATCTTTCTTTGTTCCTCGATATCTATCAATTTACATCCGTATCTATGTTCTCTCCCACTCATGCGCCACGCACAAACATGAAGCTTATAAAGTACTTGATAGCCCCTCAGTCATACAGATATGCAATTATATGCAATGTTTGTTTGTCCATTGGTACCTTCATATGTTTAGATCGCCTGGATATTTTTCTTGATTTTTGTTTTGGTGGAGGAAGAGATAGGAGTGTTTGGTGGTGGTAATGGTTGATGGCGGTGGTTATGATAGTTAGGGGGCTAGGGGTTGCAGAGTTGAAGTGGGGAGTGTCGGAAGACAGTTAAAAAAAACTCTTACCAGTCAATGTGTTATAATCATTCACCGTTGTTGCTCGAGTG
>NC_068988.1:53385035-53386330 GCF_001194135.2 Octopus bimaculoides
ATATATATTATGTGTGTAAGTGTGTGTATGTTCATGTGCATGTATATGTATGTATACATGCATGTATGCAAGTATGTATGTATGTTTGTATATGTATATAAGTATGGCTGTGTGTGTGTCTATGAATGTAAATTTATATGTGCATGTTTGTATGTATGTAAGCATGTATGAATGCGAGTGTATGGTCTTTGAGTTTTGCTTTATCTCAATATTTTTAAAAATTGTTCAACCATAGCGAAAGAGCTGGTTTCTTTCCCAGAAGCAAATCTCTATAAATGGAACTTAGATAACAAGGTAGTTATGTATGTATGTATGATTGTGTATGGTCTGACCGTCGGTGACTAAACCGGCAACCTTACAAAGCTTGCTCGGTGTGAAGGGTAACAAAAACAAAATCTTTCAACGGGTGGATGAACTCAGTAAAGTCATCGGTCATCTGACAGCTGGGAGGGAGAGACTCCTATTCTTTGTTAGACATCTCTCTAGCAGAAGGAAAACTCTGATGTAACATCTGCGATTTGGTTTGCATCAGCGATGTTGACTAATTTTTCTTTATGGGCAAATGCACACATTGTTTAGAGAATGGGATTGGCCTTATGCAAGGCCTTTATTCACATTAAAAAAGCGTAAGGCACAGGCATTGACTGATTTTCAGCATCTCTATTATATGTTGCATATTATGGCTGTCCGTTGCTGAAGAAAGCAAAATGCTCAATAAGATATTCCATGATGGAATGAATGTATGTGTCTGCGTGGGTGGTAAGCTCTTTGAGCAGCTGTTGCAAAATGTACCTATCATTGCCGCATTATATGCAAATGAGGGTAGGTCCCTAACGGAACTGAAAAGTTAGATCCGTGATGCTTGCAACTGTCGTGTATGTATATGTGTGTTAGTGTGTGTGTGTATAGCTGAAAGTACATCTACGGTACTCCTTAACAATGATCCAAAGATGACCTTTTTCTCTTGCGTTTTTCTATCAACATTGGTGTCCAAAGAGCAGCTGATTTCCACAATAGAACATATCTCATCCTAGTAAGTATGTATGTATGTATGTATGTATGTATGTATGTGTGTGTGTATGTGTGTGTGTGTGTGTGTGTGTGTGTGTGTGTGTGTATATGTATGTATGTATGTATGTATGCGGGTGGACACAACAAGTTCGATTAGTCAAGGATTTCACTCCGCTGCCATGAAGTTATGGGTTTTGATCTCGCCCCGGATCATTATGTCTGGTCTGTTGCGCTTATGACCGATATTCTTTCATATTATGTGTATGTATGTATACATAATGGGG
>NC_068988.1:53387409-53395409 GCF_001194135.2 Octopus bimaculoides
GGTGGCGAACCCTGCTGTACTCTTTCACCACAACTTTCTCTCACTCTTACTTCCTATTTCTGTTGTGCCTGGAATTCAAAGGGTCAGCCTTGTCACACTGTGTCACGCTGAAGGTGTACACGTGTCTGTGGAGTGCTCAGTCACTTGCACGTTAATTTCACGAGCAGGCTGTTCCGTTGATCGGATCAACTGGAACCCTCGATGTCATAAGCGACGGAGTGCCAACATGTATGTATGTATGTATGCATGTATGTAAGTCAGTGGATCAGCGGGATCGTTAGAGCATTTTTCCGGTTCGTTACGTTACAAGTTTGAATCTCTCGAGGTCTGCTTTACTTTTCATTTTTCTGAGGTTGATAAAATACCAGTCAAGAACTGATATCGTTGCCATTTATTTACCATCAGTGCCAGTATGCACTACGCTACTATGGCATAATAGTGTCAAAATTTGAAGATGTGTAAAACAAGGCAAAATGAGAATGAAACTTGTAGTGCTTAAATTTGCAGGCCTGTAAAAAGTTAATAAAAGATACGTGTCACTGTCTGGCGTCGATTCCAAGGACCATGAAAGTATAAGGACTTATATTGTTAAAAGCGTAGGAGATAGTTTTCCTTCGCAAAAAATTTGAATGATTTCCTATAAAATGAAATTTTAAGAAACGAGTGTTTTCTTAGAAATAGAAGTTATCAAGAAACGAAAGTATTTAATGGTAACAGTAAAATTGATAATGGGCAAGAAATTGTCGGTTAGATAGCTCTAACGCAACGAAGTATGTTGAATCAGTGTGGTGTTCTGCAATAAATGAATAAATGAGACATTGGCAAAAAGAAAAAAATAAGCATTCCAGAAGTATCAAAAAAATGACTTAACAAGTAAATGGAACACTACTTTTGCTGTTTATCTGCTGCATAAAAGTAAAAGCGTTCTCCAAGAAAATGAATGTGTTAAACAACGAAAGTATTCAATCTCATATATACAGGATGTCCCAGAAAGAGAGTGACCCATGTTTAAAACTCTTTCTAAAGACTATCAGTTCGGGTAATATAATCTACATTTTACATAAAGATTTGCATGTGTCTATTGTTTCGTTCGTCTATAACAGGTTTGTAAACATACATGGTGTCGAAAACAAAAAGAGACCAGATTGTCACTTTAAAAACAGCTGGAGTGAACAACAAGGACATAACAAATCAGTTGAATGTGTGTTGTAAAACAGTGTTCAATACCTGGAAACGAAATATGGAGTCCGTTACTACCTCTAGCTTGCCAATTCCCGGTAGGAAACGATCAATTCGTACCAAACAAACTGTTGAAGTTGTGAAGAAGTGAATGAACCGAAATCCCCGTCGGAGTGCATGAAAAACTACAAAAGCTCTTGATGTTTCGCAATCGTCAATGCACAGGATTTTTAAAGAGGATTTAAAGCTAACTGCATGCAAGAAACAATCCCGGCAGTTAATTTCAGCAGCTTTCAAGAAGAAACGGCTCGACAGGGGTAAAACCATGTTAGCTGAGACGAAGCGTCCCGCTAACAATGTGTTGATCTGGTCCGTTCGACGAGATCTTCACCGTAGAGGTAGTTACCAACAGGCAGAATGACAGGCTTTATGCACGCAATGCAGGAGACTTGCCCGAAGGAAGCAGGCATCATCTACGCCGTCAGAAGCCAGCTTCACACATGGTATGGGCTGAAGTTGCATCTGATGGGTCCAAGTCTCACTTGATCTTTATCAATGCTGGCGTCAAGGTTAACAATGAAGTTTATGTGGAAATGTTGAATGAGAAAGTGTTATCTCGGGTCACAGAAACCTTTGCTGACTGTTACATCTTCACTCAAGACTGGGTCCCAGCCCACACATCCAATTTGACACAGAGGTGGTGCGAAGAGCATTTCAGTGCTTTTGGGGACAAGATGATATGGCCTCCCTCAAGTCCAGACATCAATTTTATGAGCTTTGCTATCTGGCCCATCTTAGAGAGTAATGTTTCTACTCGCTCCTGTTCAAATGTGTCAGATCTGAAGAAAACTCTTCAGTCTTTATGGGTCATGTTAGATGAAGAGGTGGTACGGCGCTCGTGCAACTCAGTGACACTCGCTTGCAGGCTATAATCAAGGCGGAAGGTGGTCATTACAGCAATGGATTGACAATCTACATAAGAACATGAGTGCCAAATTTTCTTACCTACCTTAAGTTTACTTTGAATAATTAAGAAATATCAATGGGTAAATCTTTCTGGGACACCCTGCATATATGTATATATATATACATACTAAGCCGAAAAGTCTTGTACTTTCTACCCACAACGTTATTTAAGTTTTGGTGTAAGCCAGTTAGTCGGTGACCCCCTGACCCCTGTAATTTGTAATTACTCCTGTAGGCACATCTGTAGACAACTCAGTAGTGATGCATAAATGTTATCTTCGCAGAGCGTAGTTTCGATCTTCGAACATCGGGGCTAGAGACCCAGCACGCTTCTATTGCATCACTCTGCGCAACGAAAGCTTAAGCAAATATATAAATGTATTATTTCTTTTATTGTCTATTCTCAGTTACATTCTATTACATCATCCGTTATATGCTATTTACATATTTATATATTTATATATGCGTATATATGTTTATGTGTGCGTATTACGTATGTATTGTGTATGTTTATATACGCTTGTGTGTCAATATATGTTTGCGTTAGCGTATGTGTTAGGCTTAATGTAATGCTCACAACTCGTTAAACTTCCATTGGTTTGCTACTTAAAAATTATTTCTGTAAATGATACGCTTATGTTTTCATAATCCAATGTTTACAAATATATATATTCGGTGAAATCTGCCTAGAGCTACTGTAAGTGAACTTTAGTACAATCGTCATATCGAGCTGCTAGAACGAAAGCCTTATAAATACCGACGTTTAATTCTGTATTGTATCGAAGATGGACTTTGTTACTATGTCACTTGAGTATAATGAAGATGAACATAATTTCAAATGTGTCTTGAATAGGCATCCTAATTTTGTTCCCCAAATCAGCTGAAGGTCTTTGAAGACTGATGCTTAGCATCGGTTTCAGGTGTTAAACGACGAGAGATAAATCCCCTCATTGATATTATATAGGATAACTATTTATTAATCATTCACAACAAGTTATACAGGAAGGGAAATTTAACAGTGCGGCATATCTGAAATGCGATAAGGCCGATTAAACTGTTCTACAGGCATTCGTCAGGAGCCTGCGACTTTCTTGGATGTGGGATTTATGTCAAACAGTTGTTGGCTTATAAACGACGGATCACGTTAACTACAGAAAAGTGAGGTAGTCAAGACTGAAATATTTTTGTCCAGGTTATTTTATTTTCGATGAACCACTCATTGTTTTCTTGCTGCACTATTTGAAGAGAGTGAGAATGTATAACGAAGATGAGTGAATAAAGTAAAGGAAATTAAAAAAAAAAGGATATACGACTTGAAATGAAAATGAACTGGTAAGCGACGATTTATTTTCCGTTGTAAAATACAATGATTGTTATACATGGAATAAAATAAAGTAACAGGTTACAACAAAGACTTATGAGAGACTTCTTGGTTAGACTGAACTGTTGATCTTGTAGACAAAGTTGACGTACTGTTTGGTAGTGTGTAGAGGCAGTCGTTGGTCTGTTGGTTGTGTGGTTTTCATGCAGCAACGATATAAGCAGGCGTCTGGTGGAGGTGAAAGCGGAGACTGGCTGGTGTTAGATACATCGTTGTCAGAGTCGAGTTGCGTGTGGTCAGTGGCGTGTGCCAAAGACCTAGAGCAATCGAGAACTGTCGTACATAAGTAGACCAGGAGGCTCCCTTGCTGGTGATTAATTTCCTGCGTAAGGAAAAACGAACTGTTGCGCCAACACGATTGGACGGCTGGAAACCGACCAATACAAACAATAAGTTCGGCTAATCATGTGACCTGTTGAAACAAAAAGGCCCGTGGAGCCGATATCCAGGTATTTAAGCCTAAACAACTCATGACGAAAACATCTCACACATAATGATAGTGTAAATCACTTCCGCTACAGACAGAAACAGAAGTCCTGATCTCCAATAAATTTCATCTCTGGGTATTGTTGTTGTTGCTGTAGTTGTGGAGCTCTAGATTAGCTCTTATGAAGCACATCTATGATATGGAGAAGTGTTATTCCAGAAATACTATGGCTTTGCCAAGCTAAGCACCGTATTGCATAATCTACAACGCAGAAAGCTGACGACCCAACTTATACATTAACCCAGCGAACTTAGTGCAGAGACTGGTTCAATAATAGACGAAGCTTGGGCTGTTCTCCTGCAGAGAAGGTTCCAGCTTGAAATGTCAGCCTCTGTTTGGTTCCATACTGTATCATCATACACAACTTTTAGTTTTTAGTATTGAATGTTGAACTACTAAATATTATTTCTTAGCCAAACTCTACTAACTACTGTATATGATTAATGGAAATAAAATGAAATGTCTTGAAGCGTCTTAAATTCCATCAAGATGTAAACGTTTAGAAGTTATTTAAATTACATCAATGTGAGAATAATAGCCACAAACCTATTGTTTTGTGCATCTTGCATATTAACAGATCAAGTGATCTCTATCCTTTCTCCAATAACCAACTGAAAGATCTTATGTTAGCATTGCAAACTAACGAAACGTTTGTCAGGGAGACGAACAACTAGAAGCAATGCACTGGAAGTACAGTGGACTAATTATCCTATTTTACTACATTAAGTCTTCTATTATAATTTCATTCATAAATCGAATGCTTAATAGATTATTAAATCGATTTAGTACCTAAGTGACACCTTACCGAAGTGGGGAAAGACAAAGCTGGAATTTGAATTCAGAATAAAAAAAGTGATAACTATATATCGCAAAGCAGTCTGTGCTACGATCTAATGATTCTGACAGTCTTCCTATATTTCTTACTGCGTCGTACCCAGTTAAAATTCAATTAGCTTTGATATTGCATTTCATTTCTTCAAGGTCAATGAAACAAGCCTCATTCATTCGACTTTGTGTGTCTCTGGCAAAAATTGTGCTTATAATTTATCAGGTGCATATTTACAACCCCGTGTCCTGAACCATGAAAAGCAAGAATGCCATTGCCAGGAACACAACTTCATGTGAATCACAAGATATGAACTGATAATTCTTTGATCCGACAGAATAAGCTTAAACCTCCCGATTATGTGCTACTCTCTTGTAAAGTTAAATGCTTTATACATCATAAGAGTTTGCTTTCCAATCACATAGATTCGGGTTCAGTTCCACTGCGTAGCATCTTCGGCAAGTGTCTTCAACTATATCTTCGGGCCAATTAAAGCCTTGTGAGTGGATTTAGCAAATGGAAACTAAAAGAAGCCCGTCATATATATATATATATATATATATATATGCACCCACATACATGCATACATACATACATACATACATACATATATATGTACATACATACATGCATACATACATACATACATACATGTATATATATATATATATATATATATATATAACGGGCTTATAATATATGTATGTGTGTGCATGTATGTTTGTATGTATGTGCGTGTGTGTGTGCATATGTATGTCCTCTTGCGTATGTGCTTCTCTTCCTCCACTGCTTGACAATGAGTGTTGGTTTGTTTACGTCCCCGCAACTTGGAGGTTCGACGAAAGGCACTGACAGAATAAGTACCAGGCTTACAGATGTGTATACGTATGTATGAATGCACACATACCGGCAGACAGACAGACAGGTAGATAGACAGACAGGTATCTATCGATAGACGGACAAACATATAGATAGATAGATAGATAGATAGATAGATAGATAGATAGATAGATAGATAGATAGATAGATAGATGCAAAAGGGACAGGATAGAGACGATCTATTCAACCCCAGTATATTACTGGCGACTAATTAATGGAATCTGTTTGGAAGGGTGTTGGTTCTAAAGTCATCACAGACAGAATTTGCATTAAAACACGAAAGATATCAGTTTTTAAGTAAATAGTAGGGAGCTCTATCACGTACCATTAGTATTTTTAGGAGAAGGAGATGTACAATTCAAATTTAAGCTGGGAGTTAGACAAATAATGATTTCTTTGAAATTAGACGCTAGACCACAGTTTTACTGGCGAGAGGGTTAGGGTTATGGCAGATTAAAATGACAGTGAATGGCTGTTTCGTATTTACACTCCTATCTTCTACGGTGTTTAACACTTACAAAGGAACTATTCAAAATCGGTTTTGCAACGAATAAAATCCTTTTAGCAGACACCCAACAAACCGAAAACCAAACATCAATGCACGATATAATTATATTCAATTGTTGTTTTGTATTTTATAATTTCTCATCACTTTCAGGCATCAAACCATGTTGTGAACAGGTAGTGTCTTGAGACTCTTCCTATTTACCGCAGAATACCGACAAGCAGGGTCGGTTTTAAGCCAGTTAGACAGACTTGTTCGAATTGAACCCCGCACCAAGAGAGGGCCTCGCGCACACGTCCGAGCAGAAGACGTTGTGATGAATTGTTAGTATATCATTGTGGCTAATGGTGGAGCCTCAAGCCCTCAACGCTTTTTTGGCTGGGACTGCAGTTCTACGTGAAACATAAAACATCAATCTTCAGCTTTTGTAGAGTAAAGGGCCCCACTGACAATTCTCCGGCTGGACCTCGCGCTTCCTATCGTTTGCTCTGGCCACAAGGCATTTTAGCAGAAATTCCTTAAAGTTCTTTGATTTAGGATTTCTGGTTTTAATCTATATACAAAGCGTCTTTCAAGCAGTCGCCTTTCACTTTTTCCCATAAAACTGATTTTGAGAGACAATCATACTCTCATGATTTTATAGAAGTATCAACGTCAGGTAATTTAATCGTATAATTTAATTTAATAATGTTGTACTGTTGACGTCAATCAGGCAAGGGTAACCTTTTTCTGTGAAGCGGGCCTCATGATATGCGATTCATAATTAGGTGGGCCACATAACTAAAATTATTCAAGTAATTTTTTGTTTAGGTGTGCCATTCAAAATGTCCTGTAGGTAGTAAATTGCCCGCGAATGACCTGAGTGGAAAACTTTATGATTCCTGTTGTAAACTGACGGATATCTTGATATTTTTTCTTTTTCCTTTTCAACGTATGTCGACACTTTTTCACCGACAACCTAAGTACAATTGATACAATATGTCTAATATGTCTACAGTTTTTCAAACCACGACATCACGAAAATCCACTTGAAGTAGGAGATAATAACATAAAAAGAAAGAAAACAAAAAGAAAAAAAAAGATTGAAAGAAAATAAATTATTAGTCTTGATAAGTAGATTAAGAGTTATTTTGTTAAGGCCGTCGTGTGTATATGGGAGTGTTTGGCTAAATACCCCAATGAAATAAAAAAATATAATAACAAAAAACACCCCCACTATACTCAGACAGCAAGCATTTGTGTTAGAGACAGCTGCTTTGTTCTGGCACGTGCCAGATGGTTTCCTTTTAACAGCAGTCGAGGGAAAAGGAGATCTGGATGTCGCCTAACCTCCATCGCATGGAACATTGTTAATCACGTGAAAATATTTATGTTTCGACCAGTTCTTCCTTGGAAATTATCAAAATAAAAACATAAGCCTAGTTTGGTCATAAGCCTAGTTTGGTCATAAGCCTAATTTGGTCATAAGCCTAATTTGGTCATAAGCCTAGTTTGGTTATAAGCTTAGTTTGGTTATAATTGTCTTATGTATACATGTATGTATGTGTGTGTATGCAAGTCAAGTGTGTACGTAGGCATGTGTGTATACATATATACATGTGTGCATGCATGTAAGTGTGCTTTTATGCATATGTGTATGTATGCAATGTATAAATGCATGTATGTATGTTTCTCCTCTCCATCTCCCCCCTCTCTCTCTCTCACTATAGGTGTATGTGTGTGCATGTGTGCGTGCATGTGTGAGTGTATATATATATATATATATATATATATATAT
>NC_068988.1:53395419-53396153 GCF_001194135.2 Octopus bimaculoides
GTATACATGTATGTATGTGTGTGTATGCAAGTCAAGTGTGTACGTAGGCATGTGTGTATACATATATACATGTGTGCATGCATGTATGTGTATGCATGAAGTTTATGTTGAAAAAATTTTAACTTCTAGAATTATATACTTATGCCTGACTGGATAAGGTTACGCACGCAAGCACCTGTGTGTGTGTGGGGGGGGGGAGTGTATGTGTGCGTGCCTCCATGCTTTTTAACGTGACATTCTATTCAACGTTGCACATAAATACCTTACATACATACATACATATATATGTACACACATGTGTGAGAGTATGTGTGTATGTGTATAGAATCACCTGCCAGGTTGTATGGAAAAGCTGTCAGTCTAGCATAGCTGTTTGTATATTGTCAGGTTGCGGTGTGATTTACCGTCCTAAAATACCACACACACACACGCACACACACACACACACACACGCACACACACCCACGCCTGGTATTTATACATATACATGTTTGTGTGTTATTTCTCCCCCTTCTCTCTCTCTCTCTCTCTCTCTCTCTACCGCCCTCCAGCCCTCTCGCCTCTCTCTCTTTCTCTCTTTCTCTCTCTCTCTCTCTCTCTCTCTCTCTCTCTGCCTGTCTCTATTTATACACACACACATATATATATGTATTCTCTTTTCTCTTTTACTTGTTTCAGTCATTTGACTGCGGCTATGCTGGAGCACCACCTTTAGTCGAACAAATTGACCCCAG
>NC_068988.1:53397566-53398660 GCF_001194135.2 Octopus bimaculoides
GATCCCTTGTACGGAATGTCCTCAGTATCCACCCTGCCAGTTGTCTGCACTTTGCTGTCAACTTGACAATGTGCATGTGAAATGATGCATCACTACACATGTTGATGCCCAGATCTCTTACTGTTTGTGGTTCTGGAATTGCAGTACCTCCAGGCCCTGTGTATGCCAGTTGGGAGGTGCTTGTGGTCTTGTAGCGCAGTACTTGAAATTTTTTTGCATTGAACTGCATATTATTTTGCTCTGCCCACTCATATATTGCATTTAGGTCATTCTGCAGGCTTACAATATCATTCTGCAGGCTTACAATATCATATATATATATAATACAAAATGGGACAAGAACGCAAAACATCCAGACAGTTAGGTGATGCAAAAACGGGACAACAAAACATTCAGATAGACGATACAAAGAAAACAAGGACGGGTCATTCGGAGTTTTCTTTCCTCAGTCGAGTTCCAGATTATCTTTGCAATTTCGGCTGGTTATACTCGAGATTGCTCCAATCTGGCCAGCCCCAAGGAATAACTAAGCTAAGAGCATAAGATTCCTTGCAAGAAAGCAGCGAATGTATACGAAAAGAAGGACCGAAAAAACGGAGAACGTTACACAAAAACAAATAACAGGACATAACAACAGGTGTCTTTCGACTAAGGACGAATTAAATTAAGCTGGCGTGTGTGGAAGTAGAGCCTTACGGCAGGGATACAAAATTTCACAGGCACAGGGAGGAATAGAGATGTTGCACGGACGACGGCCGAACCAAGAAAGAAAGGTCAGGCTAGGCCGAACACCGGTCACGTGGGGAGAGAAGAGAGAGAGGTAGAGGCAGAGGGACAGAAGAAATAAAAGAGAGGCGAGAAAAAATGAAAGGGAGAGAGTGAAGTGAAAGAGGAGGGAAAGTGAGCATGGAGAGAAGGCAAGGAAATGTGAGAGAGGGGGAACGAAAGAACAAGGAGTGGAATGATAGATTCATTTATATATATATATATATATATATATATGTCACATTTTTATTTCTCATCTCATCCCAAATCTGTATGAATTTAAAAAGGGTAAAAATGAACCCTGTTTATATAAAGGAATGATTCATGTT
>NC_068988.1:53398841-53400313 GCF_001194135.2 Octopus bimaculoides
ACACACACACACACACACACACACACACACACATACATATATATATATATACACGCACATATACACGACAGGCTTCTTTCAGTTTCCGTCTACCACATCCACTCACAAGGCTTTGGTCGGTCCGAGGCTATAGTAGAAAACACTTGCCAAAGATGCCATGCAGTAGGACTGAAACCAGAACCATGTAATTTGAAAGCAAGCTTCTTACACCTGCACCTATATAACTGCTTTTTTATAGTCTTTTTTTCTTGTTTTCCTTCTTTCTTTTCATGTTTGCAATTCTTTTGTCCTTCTTTCTCCTCCCTATCCGGCAGAACACTGACACACAAATATAATTCCACGAGTGATTGCGTAACAAATTCAATGCCACACCCGTGATGTAAGCATAAGGTTGTTTCACCCGTTGCTTCTACTAGGTTTGCCCAAATGACTTTGCAAAAAATAAATAAATAGATAAAATTAAATGAAATCGTCAACTTACCAGTGAAACACAAGTTGTTTCTATCACCACCAGTTCAAATAATTCGAGGGTGTGCTGAAAAGTCCCCAGCTTTAAGGGTGTCACAAAAGGCCTGTTTGGAGGCCCAGCCCTCCGAGTTCTTTTACAGGGCTTTAAAAAACTGAAGAACCGCTGCAATAAGTGTGTGAATCTGAAAGAGGAGTATGTTGAATAAAATCATAATTAGCTGATCCTCCTATATTTTTTTTTTTACCCCAAACCAGGAACTTTTCAGTACTCCCCGTATGTATGTACGTGATCAGATCAATAAGTATCCGGACTGTTGCCATAGTAACGAAGCCAAAGCACACAGAGTAAAGCAGCCTGGCACAGATTGACCATACACTCCGCTGTGCATGCGCAGTAAGTTTTAACGTTCTAGCTCACTTCCACTGTTTAAGGCAGCGCTAGGAACGAAGGTGTGTAGCGTGTGATCGTTGCATTAAACATAACAGAGACAGTTGAGCAAAGAATCTGCGTCAAATTTTGCCAAAAGCATAGCGTTACCTGTTCAGAGGCCTAGGTAAAGTTTTCAAAAAGTTTTCATCGTTCTCAGCACAATCAAGATCTTGTGCAACTGAAACTCGAGTGTCATTTTGGTCAGCTGAAAGCAGTTTTGGCACAAACTTGGCAGACACGTGTCTCATACCCAAATCTTCATTGATAATGGACTGAACTGAACTGTAACTAATCTGCACATCCACTGATAACTCATGGATGGTGATTCGACGATTTCCCCTCACAGCTGTACGCACATCTAAGATATTTTTCTCAGTTCTGCTGGTTGCGGGTCTCCTAGAACGTTCGTCAATATCGACATTCTTTTGGCTATCTTGGAAACGTCTGAACCATTCGTACACTTGTGTGCGGCTCATACACTCCTTTCCATACACTTTCTGCAACTTTGCGCAGGCCTTTGAGCAGGTATCACCACGACAACTTTCTCTGTCATGGTCAATGCGACGATCACACG
>NC_068988.1:53401268-53402098 GCF_001194135.2 Octopus bimaculoides
TTCGGGGTCGATAAATTAAGTATCAGTTTCGTCCTGGGGTCGATGTAATCGACTTAATCTCTTTGTCTGTCCTTGTTTGTCCCCTCCATGTTTAGCCCCTTGTGGGTAATAAAGAAATAAGAAACGTTAGCACGCCGGGCGAAACGCTTAGCGGTATTTCGTCTGCCTTTACGTTCCGAGTTCAAATTCCGCCGAGGCCGACTTTGCTTTTCATCCTTTCGGGGTCGATATATTAAGTACCAGTTACGCACTGGGGTCGATGTAATCGACTTAATCCCTTTGTCTGTCTTTGTTTGTCCCCTCTATGTTTTTGTCTATGTCTTTATTTGTCCCTCTAATAAAGAAATAAGAAACGTTAGCACGCTGAACAAAATGTTTTGCAGCATTTCATCCGTCTTTACGTTTTGTGTTAAAATTACGCCGAAGTCGACTTTACTTTTCATCCTTTCGTGGTCGATAAAATAAGTACTAGTTAAGTACTGGGGTCAATGTGACCGACTAATCCCCTTCCCACAAATTTCCGGCCTGTTGATATTAAATGTATTAACAGTGAACATAGCATGCAATTTTTCTTCAAATTCTTATTTTTTTTTCTTTATTTTCGACGAAATATAATCTAACAGCAAACTGCCAAGTTCAGAACATTTAAATATTTTACCATTGTAATCTATTTTCATCTGACTGGTCACATTGTTAACAGAAATTTTCTACGGTCTGAAAACCAGTTATTCATATTTGAATATTTGCTCTGCGAATCTTTACATATTTGCATTGCATTCTCTCTCTCTCTCTCTCTCTCTTTCTCTCTCTCTCTCTCTCTCTCTCTCTCT
>NC_068988.1:53402927-53405035 GCF_001194135.2 Octopus bimaculoides
CTTCTGTTATAGCTTCGGGCCGACCAAAGCCTTGTGAGTGGATTTGGTTGACGGAAACTGAAAGAAGCCTGTCGTAATATATATATATATATATATATATATATATATATATATGTATGTATGTATTTGTGTGTGTGTGTGTGTGTGCGTGTTTATGTTTGTTCTCCATCACCGCTTGACAACCGATGCTGGTGTTTTAAATTTTAAAGCCAAGTACTTATTCTGTCGCTCACTTTGCCGAACCGCTAATGCATAAGAACATAAATACACCAACATCGGTTGTCAAGCGGTAATGGAGAACAAACACATGCACAAAACTTCAGGACTTGCTTTTTTAAGTTTAAAAAATAAGTCCTCAAGTTTATTTGTTCGACTGAAACCCATCAAGGCGGTGTCCTAGCATGGCCGCAGTCAAATGCCTGAAACAAGTGAAAGAATAAAAGAGTAAAAGAATACATACATACACACATGCATACATACATACATACACACATGCATATATCGTAAGTAGTTGTTCAAATATGTCATCGTGATTATTATAGTGCTAATTTTCACCCCACAAAGTCCATACCCTGCATATGTACAGTCCACGCGCAGAAATACTTCCGGCTACTTCAATCAAACAAGACTACAAGGCCTGACGATGCCCCTTCTATTACACTCGTTGTGCACTCGAACTTGCTCCTATACTCACCAAATCCTTTTGTTTCTTACTGTCTATGGGAATGTACTCTGACATCTGGAATCACACATTTGTGAGACAACCTATCTGACCCAATGCAACATATTGCTGTCACTCCAAGAAAATGAAGGCTTCCAATGACAATGACGCCATCCAACACCGTGAATCTCGCTCACTCGCTCACTGTCTCCCCCTCTCTCTCCCTCTCTCTCCCTCTCTCTCCCTTCTCTACCCCTCTTTCTCTCCCTTCCCGCCCCAGTGATCACCAGTATGGCTTCCGCAGAGCCAGATCCACTGGAAACCTACACTCTTACGTTGCTCACAAGTAGGATCTTACTTTAGTGTTCCGTGAAAGCAATGTTGCTGCTATAGACACCAGCAAAACCTTCGACCATGCCTGGCACGAAAATCTCCAATTAGAACTTTCCACTTACAAGCTCCCCTCACCTCTCATCTTTTGGATCAATAACTTCCTATCAAATCGTACTGCCATCTCCTATCAGATCGTACTGCCAGATCCTATCAGATCGTACATGCGTTGACTGAGTTTTTCTTTCCACCCTTTGTCAACTCTTGTATTCGCTTGGTTCGGTTTTGTCCCACTTTCTTCTATATTTGTTCTTGATGGTTCTTATGATGTCGTTGACTCTCGTGTGCTGTCGAATACAACGATGGTTTTCTTGTAATCAGATTATCTGAGAGAATACTGGTGAAATATTCTTGTTATAAAGTTCAATAAGGTCCGAACATAGTAGACCAGATTTAATGCACAGTAGTTGAAATTAATTAACCGGCTCTTATTAATATAATGTTAAAGATTAGTGAAAAAGTAAACATCAATGAAGACCTGATGAAAAATCTGCAGTTACCCCATCTAGAGCATAATTTTTGAATTCCACTTATGATTATTGGAACACTTAGATATGCTATTATCTTGGTACGAAATCTTGAAGAGCTAGGTTCCTAAAAACTATCAAAGGCGTTGTCAAAAATGTATAAAACATTTAAGATTTAATAAAATCCATATACACAAAGACATCCATGCCTGCAGACGCGTATGCATGCGCATTTATATGCGTATTCATACATGCATATGCATGTATAAGTATAAGAATTCCTGTGATGGACCGGGGTCTCGTCCAGGGATGAATAGAAACGCCAGAGAAACCGGGAAAGCGACTATATATTCCATACGGAGTAACAATGTGAACTAACCATATGTATACATGTACACTTACATACATACATACATACATACATAATTACTCTGTTGATATTGTTAAAATTCCAATGACAGTGCTCTGTTTCAAGGCTACAAACCGACTTTTTTTTCCCATTGACGAATGTTTCAAAAAAATAAACCAGGAAAGCATACACACACACACACACACACACACACACACACACACACACACACACACACACA
>NC_068988.1:53405591-53409798 GCF_001194135.2 Octopus bimaculoides
CGAACGTCGTGCTGCATTATGGGTAAATTTCGGCGAATTTTCTTTCTTTCCTTTTTCCTTCGGATTAGTTGCAGACGATATTTATCACACACACACACACACACACACACACACACACACACACACACACATAGTGTATTTACTACATTGTTATTAAGGTGGCTGATGATTCTCTGCTTAATAAACGTGCTTTGTTAGTATTCGTATTGAGTAGCCCCAGTTTCGTTTGAAGCAAATCAAAAACAATCAAAAACATCCCGTCCATGGCATTCCAATCATATTTTCAGAAATATCATTCAATATGACTATCCCAACGTCATGGTTTTTATTATTTTCAAAACCGTGGGAAGTTTTCTGAGAGATTTAGGAACGGTTTCTTGAAAATTCGAACGCTAATACAGAAGTTATTTTGATATTGTTCGTTACAAGCACGGGTATCGTGTATAGTTACGATCACCTTGTAACCAGTTGCTGCTGTTGCTATTGGAATAGTCAATTTTTTTGTTTTTGTCATTGCGTTGTTACTATTGACACCGTTGCTGCTTTTGTTGTTGCTATTTTCCTGTTGCTGTTGCTATTGTTACAGTTGCTGCTTTTGCCGATGCTGTTGCTATTGTTGTCAGTGTCTTTTTGTTGCTATTGTTGTTATTGCAGATGTTGTTGTTGCTGTTATTGCTGCTGTCGGTATTGTCACAGCTGTTGCTATTGTTTATCCTGTTGTTATTGTTGTTGTTATTGCTACTCTCGTTCGTATTGTCATTGTTGTGATTGCGCTGTAGCAATTGGCGTTGCTAACGGTGCTGCGGCCGCTGCCATTGTTGTTGTTACTGCTGCTGCTGATGTTGCTATTGTTGATGCTGTTGCTGCTATTCCGTTATTGCTACAGTTGACCCTGTTGCTAATGGTGCTGGTGTTGTTGTTATTGCTGCTGCTACTGCTGCGGCTGATGTTGCTATTGTTGATGCCGTTGTTACTGTTCTATTATTGCTATTTTCATTCCTATTATTAGTTGTTGCAGGTGCCGTTGCTTCGAATGCTGTTGTTGTTGTTGTTGTTGTTGTTCTTCTTCTTCTTCTTCTTCTTCTTCTTCTTCTTCTCCCCCTCCCCCTCCTCCTCCTCCTCTTCCTGCTACAGGTGGTATTGTCGTCGCTATTGCAGCTGTCGCTTAGTCCTGTTGCTATCATTATTACCGCTGCCGTTGTTTTTTGCTGCTAACGTCACTGTGATTGTTGTTATTACAAAATGCTGTTGTTGCTATTGTTGTCGTTATGGTTGCTGCTGTTCTTGCTGGCGTTGCTGCCGCCGCCTTTGCTGCTGTTTTTAGCCACGAGTCAGCCTCATCGAAAAGCTTTTGATGAAAGGTAATTCCTTCCGCGACCGTCCCCGCACCTCCTTCTCTCACTCTTTCTCTCAAGCATGGTAGCGGTGGGGAGGGTGCTGGTAGTGGTGGTGGTGGTGTTATTATTGGCAGGGTTGGCGGCGGCGGCTGTGGTGATGATGATGGCGGTGGTGCAAATGACGGTGTTAATTGTTTGTTCCCACACAGAGCTGGTTCTGTGCTGATACTGGGTAATGGTATGAGTGAGGAGGTGGTCCGGTGGGAATGCAGCTGACAAAGGGCCTTTAATCGCAAGGAAAATCGTAGGGGTCAGACGGAGTGCTTATGTATGTGCTGTGAGGAGTTGGAGGTGGGGATAGGGGGGGGGACAGAAGTGATCCGGGGTCAATAGGAGACTAAGAGAGTCGTCGTAGAAGGTAGTTTCACGCACCCATGCATAAATGTTTAAATGCGTGCGTCTGTATGCGTGTGTGTGTGTCTGTGTGTGTGTCTGTGTGCGCGAGCGCATGCGTGTGTGAGTGTGAATGTGTGTGTGAGTATGTGTATGTGTGTGTGCGTGTGCGTGCGCTCATGAAGATGTGTGTGTGTGTGCGTGTAATGCTTTTCGGGTATATTGTTGAAGATGTGTGTATGTGTGTGTGTGTGTGTGTGTGCATGTGAGGTAATGCAAATACACTCGTATGTGTATTTTTAGAGATGTGCATATATATGGTGTGTGTGTGTGTGTTTGTGTATGTATATATACAATATGAATAGATGTGTGTACGTGTTTGTATATGTTGAGTAAGTTATTACGCATGAGTGTGCGTGTGTGTGCGTGTGCGTGTGCGTGTGCGCAAAGAGTGACGGGTATTCGGCTGGTTGCTGGGAGTAGGGTGGCAGGTGTAAATATATACGAACAATCTCGGGGCACACGACGACAAAGGAAGCGTGTCTTGACACACGAATCAACATTACCATCCCCTATCCCCTTTGTACACCACCTCGACCAGCTTCACCACCGCCACCACCACCATACTAATCAGCTGTTCAACGAAATGGAAGGATTGAGTGTAGGGGTGTGTGGTGCAGAGTTTGACACTGGATTTCAGTGAGGTGGAAGGAAGGTGGGTTGCAGGGTTTGTGGGGGGTGCAGGGGTTTGCGGGGGTTTGTAGGGGGTAGCGGAGTAGGATAAAATGTCATTTCAAATCATTGCTTTCCGTCAACATCCTCCCCTCCGTTACCACCAGCACCATTTGGCTGCCTTTCTCCACGCCGCCAGCATCACCTTCACCACCTTTAATCATAACATTGTAGCAGCCGCCCCTCTAGGAGCCCCTACGTGGTCGTTTGATGTGCCAGAAATAGCAGCTAGATCTTCAAATCCTAAGCCGCCGTCCGTCTTAGCAACGTACAAATTGCATAATGAGGTTTAGAGTCTTCTATGTAATGGAAAAAAGAGGTGATGGTCGTTGTTGGAATGCCCATTATCTTAGATCCATTCAGTCAGAGCTGACCTAGAGCCAAACAGTAACATCAACCACAAGAACAGCTGCATCAATAACACCACTATCATCAACACATCAGCAGCATCTCATTAACAGGACCAGCACACCACCGCCATCTACTTGTTCCACCACTACAATCATCATCATCATCATCAACATCATCATTACTAATTATGCTACTAGCAGTAGACTTCTTGTAACTCGAGTACAAGACATTTTCGCACTGCTGTCTGGCAGTCGTTCGACACTGCCTATTTGGCGTCGCTGAGTTGACGCTGACTTATTTGACATCAGACATTATTTGACATCAGACATCTATCTCTCTCCCGCCTCTCTCTGTGTTTATGTCTATCTTTCTGTCTACCTGTATGTTTCTCAGCTTCTCTCACTCTGTCTGTCTGTCTGTCTGTCTGTCTCCCCTCTCTCTCTATCTATCTATCTCTCGCTATTTCTGTGTGTGTTTGTGTTTATGTTTGTAAGTATATTTCTGTTTATGTGTATGAGGAGAAGGAAAGTATTTATGTCACTTGTGTTCAATTGATATGCTTATTTGCCTCATTCCCCCTTCCTCTCTCTCTCTCCCCTTCTCTCTCTCTTTCTCTTTTCTCACTGTTTCTTTCACTATCTGTATGAGTATTTTTGGACACGCGCATTTGCCTCTAGTGCCAAAAAGTACTGTAGTCAAAGCAATGAATGTCCAGTCCGCCATGATTGGATAAAGAAGACCAGAGGGCATAATTCCTCACACACACACACGCACATGCACACACACACACACACACACACACACACACACACACACACACACACACACACACACACACACACACACACATGCAAGGAGAATGACATGATCATGGCGTTAAGACTTCCGTGCAGAAGCCTGCACAATGACAATTTTTGAAGCTGGCTGTCAAAGCAGATTAGGGATTCGGTTAGCAGAAACAAGCTCATGATCTAGTGATAAACAGTTACTATTTTCAGGCATGATTGCCTGATGGGATCTATTTCAAAACGGGGGCACCAGTATTTTCTTAACGAAACACTAACGAAACACTTTGAAACTTGGGACACTGGTAGAATGTGTCATATAAAACATCTTTTACTCTTAGTCTTCTTAACAAACAAAAACGTACATCGCAAGTTATTCCATGTTAAAGTTGTCGTATTTCTGTAATTTCAACCAATCACTGACGTCTATTCAGCTGAATAGAGTTACTGCTGGGCGGTCATAAAAATGTTATTCCCTGTGACATATTTCATCCGGTTTAATCGTAATTTATACGCATATATTGTTTATATAATAAATTACGCTGTGCGTATCTATGTGTGTAACAATTTTAGAGTTCGGATTCTAGAGTTAGGGTTAGTTTTAGGGTT
>NC_068988.1:53412099-53414717 GCF_001194135.2 Octopus bimaculoides
GATGATGATGATGATGATGATGATGATGGTGGTGGTGGTAGTGATGGTGGTGGTGGTGATGGTGGCTGCGGTGGCGTTACTGTTGGCGACAGCGGAGATGGTTGTAGTGGTGGTGGTGGTGCGTTACTTGTGGCGACAGTATCACGCGGGAGGCCAAGGCAGCGAATTAGCAGGAACGTTAGCACACCGGGCGAAATGCATAGCGGTATTTCTTCTGCCACTGCGTTCTGAGTTCAAATTCCGTCGAGGTCGACTTTGCCTTTCATCCTTTCGGGGTCGATTAAATAAGCACCAGTTCCTCTCTGAGGTCGATGTAATCGACTTAATCCCTTCGTCTGTCCTTGTTTCTCCCCTCTATGTTTAGCCCCCTGTGCGCAATAAAGAAATAAACATTTAAGGCGATGAGCTGGCGGAAACGTTAGCACGCCGGGCGAAATGCTTAGCGGTATTTCTTCTGTTTTTACGGTCTGAGTTCAAATTCCGCCGAGGTCGACTTTGTTTTTGAACCGTTCGGGGTCTATAAATTAAGTACCAGTTACGTACTGGAGTAGATCTAATCGACTGCCCCCGCCCTCCCCTAAAATTTCGGGTCTTGTGCCTAGAGTAGAAGAGTACCGTGCGGGAAGCTCTCCACGGTCGCTCACTCTGCTAGAAATAGCAGTCGAATATCTCTCAGACCACACCGTACCGTCTTAAAAGGAGACGGTCACATTCCGTAATGTATTCTCTGTGATATATTTTTTAAAAAAAGGCATCATAGTCATGGTTGGGCCATCTTTGAGCATTGGATCTTCTTTCGGGGTCCACCTAGGGTAAAACAATAGCAATTATCATAACAGCAGCATGTATAGGCCCCAACAACTCTAGATAGCCCAGCGAGAGTAGCTTATTTGTTCACTGTACCTGCTAGAAAGCATCATCAGATCACAGCTTATGGCCTAAAAAGTAAAATGAATAATAAAGCAATACAATAAAGTAATATAGTCCAAGATATTCTGTGATTAGAAAAAAATGACCGCTCTTAGAAGATAAATTGGATTAATTGGCCTGAGTTGCACTGGTCAGGAAACAGGCGGAATGGGCAAAGCTGGAATGATTTCAATCACAGGTCTGCTTAATGTGTGTTGATCTGCAGGATCAACAGCAGCGAAATGAAGAGCCAGGCATGGCTTTGTGGTTAGAAAGTTCGCTTCGCAACTCCGTGATTTGCAGCTCAATCCTACAACGTTATAACTTACAAAAAACCCGCTACACACACACACGCACACACACACACACACACGTACACATACACACGTACACACACACGAGTACACACACACACACACACACACAAATACACACACACACAAATACACACACACACACAAATACACACACACACATACACACACACATACACACACAAATACACACACACACACACACACACACACACACACACACACACACACATACTCCATTACCAAAGCTTCGGAATGATCAAGTTCAATAATAGTTTGAATGCGTTGTGTGTTGCGTTGCCTCCCAGCAGCGGTGTTGCAGGAATATACGAAGATGCAACTGCTAGTTTTCCCATATTTTCTTACTTCTATCAGTAATAACTCTTAAAAGAAAGGATTTCTTTGTTCTTCCGGGTGCATCAACAACATCCACCCAGCTTTCTTCCCTTCTTTTCTTTTGTTGAAAATCAAGTAGCTTATAATCACTTTTAGAATTAAATTGAGCTAGAACTTCAGTCAACGGTCGGTTGCCAAACTGTATTTATGCAATCGCCTCCATCCACAGCCAAGACTTTATTCTCAACAGCAATGAAAGCCATGCTGAAAAAGACACCAACCTCAAGATCATGTTTCTGTACTTGTTGCTTATGTTCGTGGAGCATGTCTCCTTCAAATTTTAACCACAGTTCACTGGGACTCGACAGTTTAAATATTTTCAATACAACTACAAGAGGACTTCGCAGTAACAAAGGTGCATCTACTGTTGTTGCTTCCCTTTATTTCGAAAGCCGGCTTCACCCGAAATCTGCTTCTCTGTATACATCACAAATGTGACTATTCACTGCTCGCGAAATTCCTGAAGAGATTTCTGGTCCTCTAACAGCATGTTTTGAGTATCCCTTTGTATAAACATTCCAGCTAATTGAGATGAACAATGAAGACACTTCCCAAAATGTTATCTAAAATATGTATCTACAACCTTCAACAAGAATACCTTTATCTTTTTTACTAATTTTTTGTTATAGGAGTTATATGAAATAATGTGATGTTACAAGTATTGTTTGAGTAAATATATCGTCTTTACAAAGCACAAAAATGTTGTAATAGTAGTGTCAGCTGCGATGAGAACCTCTGCATTGCATTGCAACACGGTACTGTGATATACATACATATGCACGTTCAAAGACATATACAACACACAAATATCAGAGTAAAGATGGTTTTTACAATAAATGCGATATTGCACGTGTGATATCGAAAAGGCAAAAAAGTGTAGCAACACATAGTTGCATAGGCATAACATTGTCAAGGCACGCACGCTCATGCGTGTACATAAACACGGGTGTTGTATTCATGCTAACAAACATGTATATATATATATATATATATATATAT
>NC_068988.1:53415123-53417938 GCF_001194135.2 Octopus bimaculoides
TAACAGAGAGATAGAAAGAAAGCGAAAGCAACTAGATCACGGAAGTGCTATTTAATAGGACACAAAACTGAAATACCCTTTACATTTAAATATATTTCATGAAGTCTCACACAGCTACTGCGTCCAGGTCATTGACACAGTTTATGTATTTGACACCACGTTTAGATTTAAGTTTAAAAAGAATTTAAACAGTTTTGTATGTTACCAAATGACTCTTCCACGACGTCGTTCCTTCAACCTCAACACAAAGTCTCAGAACAAGTCACATGTTTGACAAGTACAATCCGATATGTGTGTATAACTGTGTGTGTGTTGTGTGAGTGTGCGTGTGTATGTGTGTGAGTGCATGCGAAGGCACGTGGCTTAGTGCTTTTTTGGATATTGGTCTTGAGTTCGTGGATCAGGGTTTCGATCCTCACACCTGGCGGCGCATTGTATTTTTGAGTAAAGCTCTTCATTCTACGTTTTCCTAACTGAGCTGAAAATTATTACCACCAACAGCTGGCGGTTGATCCTGCGGCAGAGTGTCAGCCCTGTCGCTCTTACGCCAATGAAAACGAGATAATGAAACTGAAGACTCGCAATATACCTAAGATTTATTGTACATAGATAAGGAAATGCCCTGTCGTAGACGACATACGCAAATTTTTTGCAGAGCAACCAGCACAAATTTTGCGGATCAAATACAAATAGCAGTTGGTGTCCGGCACCAATAAGAACTCTAAAAACTGCAATAAAGAAAGAAGTTCAAAAGACCAACCTTACCGCATCATTAAATGCGCGGGTTAACAAGGGACGCCTTCGGATCCCACAGAAAGAGATCCATTCGGAAAATGTATTGCAGCTTCCGCCCAATACCGGAATAACCAGCAATAAGCCTGCAACTTGTTCTGGGAGGCGTCGGTTGGGAGGACAAAGGATGGTTTGTAAATAGAAATCAAATGTTTTTGCAGTGTATTAGTTCACTCACTCCATCGAATCGACATTGTCTGCACAGGTTCACGAGGGTGCCACGCGCCAGATGTCGAAGTGATCGCAGATCAGCGTGAGATTAAGTGTTTTGCACAAGAGCAAAACGCACAGCCCAGTCCGGGGAATCAAAAACAAAGATCTTGCACTCGTGAGTGCAACACCCTAATCACTAGGTCATGTGAGTTTGAAGGGACATATTATGCGGGCGGATACCGTATTAGCTCTCAGTTGAGTTTCGGTTGACGGCTAACCACAACGATCAGGATTCAACATCTGTGTCTACAATTACCGTGTTTTAACGTGTATAAGGAATCCTTTTTCGTCAAAATTACGTTAAAAGAATATGGGAGTTTCTTATACATGGATAGTATTATAATCCCTTACGAAACCCTATTTCCAAATTTTAAGCCCCCAAAATAAGGGGGTTCCTTACACACGAGGGTTTCTTATACCAGTTAAAATAAGGTAGCTGTTAGTCACTTCGTGAATTCTTCCGATGGGTAATTCCGTCTTCTCTACGCTGGATGGTAAAAATTGTCTGGAGTATATATTAATATATCAATATTGATATTAATATATACATATATATCTTCTAATTGTTTACAGCACCAAGGTTTTCTGAAGCGGTTAACCAAGTACTAACTAGGCTCGTCGTTACTTAATTTCGGTGATTCTACGAGAACTAGTGTTTTCAACGTGATATATATATATACAATATTTTTCATGTGAACCTTGATCAATGAAGTCGGGAAATTATTTTTGATCTCTCGCCGTTCTTTCACTTTTCTAACCGCCATCTTTTTTTTTCTGTTTCCCCACTTCTCTTCATGCAATATTTGTGCCACCCAAGTTGCACATTTGCTCCCCTTCCCATGCTCACAATCCCAAGTTCAGAGAAGCAGGCATCGGAATCCAAGAACCCGTAACCAAAGCCGGAGATGTTATTTTTCACAAATTGCGATATAAAAATAAAACAAAACAAAATAAATAGCAACTGTCTGTGTTTATTATTTTATGTTGATTAGATTACGAAATTACGTTTCATTTTAATTACATATCTGTCCCGGATTATGTGAAAGGTCGATGCGTGCTGGATTAATGACATTAATTAATTGAACGCTTGCATTTCGTTGACAGAGAAATAGTGTATTAGTAATTAGATAGCAGTAGTAAACAAATGATTTTGTTTGTATTGATACAAGGTTACACACACGCGCGCACAATCATATCTAAATATACATAAAACATTCACACATGCTTGCACCTCTTTCCCCCTTTGTGTGTGTGTGTGTGTGTGCATATATATATATATACATATATATAAGTGACTGTGTGGTAGGCGTAGGAGTGGGTGTGTGGTAAGTAGCTTGCTTACCAACCACATGGTTCCGGGTTCAGTCCCACTCCGTGGCACCTTCTACTACAGTCTCGAGCCGGCCAAAGCCTTGTGAGTGGATTTGGTAGGAGGAAACTGAAAGAATCCCGTCGTATATATATATATATATATATATATATATATGGCTGTGTGTCTGTGTTTGTCCCCCCAACATCGCTTGACAACCGATGCTGGTGCGTTTACGCTCCCGTAACTTAGCGGTTCGTCTCTTAAGAGACCGATAGAATAAGTACTAAGCTTACAAAGAATAAGTCCTGGGGTCGATTTGCTAAAGGCGGTGCTCCAACATGGCCGCAGTCAAATGACTAAAACAAGTAAAAGAGTAAAAGTGTAAAAGGGTGAAGTAAAGGTAAAAATGGAGATATGTTTCCGGGGTTTTCCCTTTTTCTTCCTTTTCGTGCATTTTTCCAACAAAGATTTTCTATTGGAAAGTTTTCAAATAATTTT
>NC_068988.1:53418668-53426672 GCF_001194135.2 Octopus bimaculoides
AGTTCTCGGGGATATTCAGCGTGACACAGAGTGACAAGGCTGACCCTTTGAATTACAAGCACAACAAAAACAGGAAGTAAGAGTGAGAGAAAGTTGTGGTGAAAGAGTACAACAGGGTTCGCCGCCATCCCCTGCCGGAGCCTCGTGGAGCTTTATGTGTTTTCGCTCAATAAACACTCACAACGCCCGGTCTGGGAATCGAAACCGCGATCCTATGACCGTGAGTCCGCTGCCCTAACCACTGGGCCATTGCGCCTCTCCACATTATGTAGTAACTGGCTAAAAATTACTTTGAAGGGTGAATATGTCAACATAGATATGTATATATAAATATTTAACCCCTTAGCATTCAGATTATTCTGTCAAACGTAATGTTCGTTTACCTATATTGTTTTGAATTAATTATGTATTATCTTGTAGTTTAGAGATTTCTATGACGTGGTTATTTAGTTTTAGAATGACACTGTGGGGTTGAGGCGAGAGGCCAGATCTGGTTAGTATGAGCATAAGACAGGTTATATATTTTGGCCAGATGTAGCCGGTTTGAATGCGAAAAGATTAATATCGAGACACGATTCATGTTTCCATGAACTGGCCTCAAAAAAGTCCAGCCAATCGAATTATCAACCGAACGGAGTTGAGTAACAGGACACTTATATTTATCTAGACTAAAATATATTGGACAGTCTAGGCACGGGGTATCAAAATTTGGTAATGCATCCATATGTATGTATGTATGTATGTATGTATGTATGTATGTATGTATGTATGTATGATCAGGACAAATCTGAGTCACCCATTATTCAGTTCCGAGTGATGCTACGATGGAATGCACTTTTATTACAAGGCCAGCTTATTCGCGGAAACACGATTCATATCCGAGTGTTGCTTATATCTAATTTTGAATAGTAGAATAAATTAAACTATAGATAAATAGTAACTAATGGTTGTGGGTCTTGTTGCTGGTTTAAGCATTGTTTTATGTTGCGCACATGCGCATGTGTTGTGCAAATAAAGTAAGACGTCTTTCTGCATATATATATATATAAGACCTTTTTCACTGTTCACTTACTGATAATCCAACGTTAAAGTTTTGTCTTTTAAGTCTTACTTCACCGAGACACATTGCAACATATTCGAAGTAGTGTGATAAGCAAATTTTCACTTCACACTCTTTACTGTACTAGATTATTAGTTAGCTTCAAGTCATCTGTGAATGTGTAGAACTATGATCAAAAACATTCCAGCTTTCACCTTCTTGCCTTTAAGGGGTATCCACCACAAACTATTTAATGTAGGATTGTTATTTCGGAGGATTTGGCTGCTATTTCTTGTTGGTCGAGTGACCACAGAGAAAAGCTTCTTTGTTTAAGACCTAAGAAAAGTATTTCAGCTTTAGTTTTAAAAAGAATTAACACGAGATATACAATACTAAGTGGAGGCGCAATGGCACAGTGGTTAGGGCACCGGACTCGCAGTCGGAGGATCGCGGTTTCGATTCCCAGACCGGGCGTTGTATGTGTTTATTGAGCAAAAACACCTAAAGCACCACGAGGCTCCGGCAGGGGGTGGTGGCGACTCCTGTTGTACTCTTGCGCCCAAGCTTTCTCTCACTCTTTCTTCTTGTTTCTTGAATAACGCTGCGATCGACTGGCGTCCCGTCCAGCTGGCGAGGGAGGAATACATACGCCAGAGAAATCGGGAAACTGGGTCCATAAGCCTGGCTAGGCTTTAAAAGGGCTATAAAAAAATACAATACTGAACGATATCGGTTTCAAGTCAACAAATTACCCAAGGGTTGGCCCCAGAACTTTACGCCCCTGCATCTACAAAATTGAAGCTCACATCACGTAATAACATTGAGATACAACTTATTACCTCAAATAGTTCTGGCTTATTCAATATTATTCCAAAAACTCTATAATTATTAAGTGCAACCTGGTCGAATTCCCACAAAAAATATATCAGACACCTGAATATATAGCGGTGAGAAACAACTCTTTATATAAGCGGACTATGATGTCCTAAATCTAAATATATGACGTACAAGACTACTCCAAGTGATGCTATTTAGTTAGACGTGACGTGGACCAATAATGGCCAAAGCCTATCGAAAACATTTGTAAGTTATACTTTGATTGATCTTAACCATTGTATTATATAACTTTTTAGAGATAACAATTCTCTTTAATTTGTTAGAATTTTGATACAAAAAAATACGCGCATGCACACGCACGCACACAAAAAGACACACGCACACAAAAAGACACACGCACACATTCACACACGCACGAACACACACACGAAAATATGCACACACACCTATGTATTCACACGCACGCACACACACACATGCACGCATGTACACATACACACACTCATGCATGAAGACACACACACACATACACACACACAGAATACCAACATGCACATACACATACGCGCGCGTACAAATCTCCTCCATTTCCCCCTTTCTACTGTTTATCTCTTTTCTTTCTTTTGGGTTTGTCCTCCAATAGAAATACTTTCAAATTTTAATGTAATATCGTGGTTGTTTACAGCTTCCTTTTCCTAAACAATACATCTTAAAACTTCTCTCTCTCTCTCTCCTCTCTTTCTCTCTTTTTCACTCTCTCCCTCGACCCTACCTCTTCTCTTCTTGTCTTCCCTCTCTCTCTTCTAATCCATTAATTCTTTGCTCGTTTTGTTCGGATTTAGTGATCCCCTTAACACGGGATTAATTGAAAATATTATTGTGTCTACAGAAGCTTTATAATCAAAGCTTTATGGAAGTCGCGCGCAATCTGCGGCCCGCGGGACTTTCTGAATGGTACACTTAACGAAAAATGACCTTGAATATTTTCTCGTTTCTTGAAAAAAGTTACCCATGCCTGCTTTTATAGTATTTTCGTTTTGTCTGAAATGTTTTCCTTACGCAGATCTTTCTACAGTTATTTAGAAACTGCTTCCTGTCATGCCCATTTCTAAAGTATTATTGGGTGCATTTTAGAGCGCCAAGTTTCAATAACAGCGTTGCCAAACGACCAAAGAGAAGGCAAGTCGGAAAGTGTGAGGAGGACACTTCTCCCGCCTTCACGTAGAACTGAAGATGGGAAAGGGCAAAACAACTTTTTGGAACACTCAAATGATAGATTCCTTGTGAAAACAATACAAGAGCGGTTTGTGAACTACTGCTGTGCAATTTTCGAGCAAGATGGGAGCGATTGCTTTTTCAGTCAAGCCCCAAGGATATTCACATTCACTTCCATGTATTTCAGTATTTCAGTGTCTGGTAGGAGCCTAGTGCTATGAGATGCTCTGACCCAAACTAGTTTGCGCGTTTTCAATCATGACATTTTAGATTTTTATCTTTTTATAATTATTGTTTATTTTTATGTAATTATTTATATTATTATCTACATTATGTATTTTGAAATATTTAACTATAATATTTATTTATGTTTCATTATCTATATTATCTATTTTTAAAGATTTAATTATATTTATTGATGTTTTCTTTATCTATATTATCTATTAAAAAATATTTTATTTTAGTATGTAAAATTTCTATTTTCTATATTATTTATTTAAAATAATTTATTATAATATTAGTTTAGTTTTAAAAAATGTTATCTTGAAATTAACTATTTTATCTATATTGCATATGTTTTATTCATGAGGGCACATGGCGTGGCATGTTGCACTCACGATCATGAAGTCACGTTTTCATTTCCTGGACCGGATGATGTGTTGTGCTCATGAACGCAAAACATATCATTTCAAGTTGCTTTGCTGTCACCTCCACACCTGACCTGTGATGCACTCGGATAAGCAATATCCAATTGGATGGAGGGAGGGAGGGAGTGAATACAAACATTTGATAGTACACAATAAGCAAATCATTTGTGTAACTTGCTAAGCAAGAAAATTGCAGAACAGTCCCCCTCGTAGTCAGAAGGGGACTATCATGTTTTAATATGGCCAATTATTTATAAAGTTTCTGATCTTCCCCTCATTTTATATATATATATATATATATATATATATATATATATATATATATATATATATAACTTCGCGTTGTTTGACACCATACGTTTGTAACCCTTTAATATGACTTTGTTATAATATTTTTAAAAGCACTCGAACCTGACAATTCAGTTCCGTCGAGGTGCTATTCTTCAACGAGGTCCTTGCATGAAAACATTCCTTTGTCCCTTTTAGGAGTGAAGAATTTGTTCTCTTTCCTATTTACCTAGGAAGACGGACAACAAGGGTGAAAATATCTGGTGTGTCACCTGAACTATTACATAACCCTGTTACAAACAGATTTCAAAATTTTGACTAAGGTGTTTACGAAGAGGACGGCGCTTATCGCCGGTAGTCTGAATGGTGATGCGTAAACATGCGCCTACTCGAACAGATCTATCCACGGCTAACTTCATCACATGCGATACACGACAGAGAGCGTGGGGAAAGAACCTGGCACGGGTGGGGCTCCGATCAACTTATATCAACCGTAAGTTTTCGATGGGGGTCGATCATTAATATTTCACGGCTGTCTTCACAGTAACCGGTTTCGATCCTGTCCTTAAGCTCTGATAGCCGTAATGCACAATAACATCTGCTGAGTGGTTAGCATGAATGGCTACCTACTGGAACCATTCATTATCGTGCACCTAGTCTTTACGAAAACACTCTTTTATTATGGATAAAGAAACCTTTGTGTATAATCAGTGTTAGCACTGGTTAACACTTTTGGGGGCTTGTAGGCCAATTGAGGGTGATGCAGTAGGGTGTTATGAGGATTTTGTCAGTAGGACTGATATAAGGCAAATCACCGAGAGAGTTGTCTATAATGAGGATGACGGCGGCGACGGTGAAGATAACGTTGACGGTGGTAACTATATCGACAACAACGACTACGGCGACGGCGAAGACAACATTAATGATGGTGATGATGTCGACGACGACGACGACGACGACGACGGTGACACTAAAGGTGGTGGTAGTGCAGTTGATAATAAAGGAGATTTTAATTACGCTAATTAATGAGAGTGACAATGCTAAACATGATGTTGAATGGGATGATGGTAATGATGATGATGATGATGATGATGATGATGATGATGATAATGACGGTGATGACGATGATGATGATGATGATGATGATGATGATGATGCGGCGGGAGAATAATGAATGAAACTATACCAACTTCGTCAGCAACAACAAAACAGCAGCAGCAGCAGCAGTGATTTCCTGCACATAAGGTCATACATTTTATACGACAACAATAAACATGTTTTCGTTTGTCTTTATACAAGGTCGCAGCACACACACACATATACACACACGCGCGCGCGTACATGTGTATGTATGTATGTATGTATGTATGCATGTATGTATGTGTATGTTTGTATCGTGACCTTGTATCTGTCTGTATTATTGTTGTTTTGTCCCGGGACAACCTTCAAAGAATAGTCACAATCAATGACGTACCTAACCTGACAATTCCATTCTTTTGTTTTTCAATCATGGTGCACCCCAGTTACACAAACCAAGGTGTTCTCTCTGTTTTAAACACAAGGGAGATTTGGCTGTTATTTCTAGCACTTGAAATGACTACGTTGAGTGTCTCCCTTCCATTAAGTTCGTCTCGGAGTCTCTCTGTGTGGTGAGTCACACTCAACCAATGGTTTATATTTCTGTCCCTAAGAATGTCAGCTCCCTGGATTTTGTGTGGAGAAACCTCAGTTCATAGGAATTTTTAATTCCGATCTCTCCCACTTTCCTCATCAACTTCGTCAAGCGGAAAGAGAAAGGGGAGAGGAGAAGGTGGAAGAGGGGAAGGGGAGGAGGAAGAGAAAGACAGAGATGGTGGAAGAAAAAGAAAGAGGTGGAGAAAGAGAGAGAGGTGGAGAAAGAGAGAGAGGTGGAGAAAGAGAGAGGTGGAGAAAGAGGGAGGTGGAGAAAGAGAGAGGTGGAGAAAGAGAGAGAGGTGGAGAAAGAGAGAGAGGTGGAGAAAGAGAGAGAGGTGGAGAAAGAGAGGTGGAGAAAGAGAGAGAGGTGGATAAAGAGGGGTGTAGAAAGAGAGAGAGAGGTGGATAAAGAGAGAGAAAGAGAGGTGAAGAAAGAGAGAGTGAGAGGTGGAGAAAGAGAGAGAGGTGGAGGAAGAGAAAGAGAGGTGGTGGAAGAGAAAGGGAGAGGTAGAGAAAAAGAGAGAGGTAGAGAAAGAGTGAGAGGTGGAGGAAGAGAGACAGACAGACAGGTAAACAGATGTTAGGGGCGCAAGGTTTCTCTTCTCAAGCAAGTTTGATCAAAGATGGATGCTAATGGCGAAATCGGTTTGCGTAAGGGTTGCAAACCCTTGAATTCTGCCTCTAGATTGCAGTAAGGAGAAGAGTAGGAATGCCGGGAGAGAAAGCTGATTGGAATGGTGTAGTGCCCTGGTCCTTCTAGCTGGCAGTTACCCACATCTTTGTGGGAAGGTAGAATTTATTTATAGCTAAGTATCATGCTTAATGTATATACACCGTTATTAGGCCAGTTTCTGCGATATTTGTCCTAAGATAACATCTCTTCTTGACGTGCTGTGTTAGAAGCACACTAAATATCAAATGTTACTAAAATTCAACCAAGCAGCGGCCAGGGAGAACGCTAGATGCACTTCGGCAAATTTTAACGGCTCTTTAACCGTGAAAGGGTGGTGTTTTTTGGGCGTGGGATACACGGTCATAAGATGTCTTCGATCCCTGAAGACATAGGACCGCGTAGTGTGTTCCTGAGAAGGAGTTTCATTTCACATTGCTCCAGGGTATATTCGGCAAACACGAGTACCTGCTGAATGCTGATACAACTCACTGGCTTTTTAGATATCATACTCTGGATTTTCCGCCGGATCATGGTTGGGAATATCTGTATATGATTGCTACTACAAAAGCACTTGAGATAATTAGCGAAAGCGTGGAACATACTGTAATAACATAATTGTTGGCGAGTGAAGGAATCTGCTCTTTTTTTCATATTCATATTTTTAACTTGTTCTTGATAATTTTTCTTCTTCTTTTTAACAAGCTTCTTAACCACGCAGCCATCTTCATTTCAGTTTTTTTTCTTTTGATTGAGAATCTCAGTGAGTTTTTTAGCACTTTAATTGAGTAGATTTTGTTTAATTATAAAAAAAAAAATATTGTTGTATTTCGGGACGGTCATTCTTTTTTTTTCCAAATAAACACACGCACTATATATTTGTTCTTTACTCGTTTATTTCTGCTCTTATTTTATTATTTTAACTCATGTCCATTGTCCGGAAACTTTTCGTCACACATCTGTGACCTCTTCAGTGACACTTTTCGTTTTTGTGCGTGTTCCTGCTCCACTTACTCCATGGACATAAGTTAAAATAACTGTTAATCCTTTACCTGTCTAAAACATTTTCTTAAGTATGTCTGAAACATATATGTTCGTTACCAGACTTATAGTTAGCCTTTGTCTTATACATTCAGGGTAAAGTAATATAAAGCTTTCTTTTCATAAGGCCCATGTTACTCTTATGGTGGAAAAAATTTGGAATATGTATCATTTATGAGGCATGGATGTTAGGGAAATATGTCCAGTGTATCACATCTGGTTGTTCCTCTTAGATTACTATCGCAAACAGCAGTAGGTTTCTTCAACTGAATACACGTCGTTGATTGGTTAAAATTACCCAAATATGACAACTTTAACACGAAATAACTTCTAAAATACGAAATTTTGTCAAAAATGTTCAAAGTAAACCGTGTTCTGCGTGAGAAATTCCACCAGTATACGAAGTGTCAAACTGTTTAGTTAAAAAAAAAAATAATTAAAAAATCTGTGAACCAAATTGAATAGATCCACACACTGTTCTGCACTTTTATAAATGTACGGAGAGTCGGCAGCTTTGATACTGAGCCGATTGGGTTTTGAACCGACTCGTTACTTTAGTGCAATGATGGGGTGTAATGAAGATGAATAGAGGT
>NC_068988.1:53428606-53434939 GCF_001194135.2 Octopus bimaculoides
GTTATGTATATCTATAATCAGTGCAATTAACGAGAAAATATAATGAAGGAAGAGAACTTACAATGTTTTCTGAATGAGGAGAGATAAGCGTTTGTGATGAGAGATATACAACGACTTTTTGGCAGAGTTGAAATGACGTAGGCATGTATATATATATATATATATATATATACAGGAAGTGAGCAAGGATGGGGGCTCGTCTGAGAGCTGAACCCCAAGCTGAACCTCTCGCACCCCAAGCAAAGGTAGGTGGTAAACGGATCGAACTGTTTACCACCTACCTTTGAACAATCGAGGACTGGACATGAAATTCTTTGGGTATTATACCTTTTGTTACATAATTTCATCTTTGAATATCAATTCACTGATTGTACAATTTCTGTTGTTGCGTTCAGAAGTTCACTCCTTTTATACATAAGAATTTGTCTGATCATAACAAAGTGTTAAGGTATATATTATTGCCATGCAAGTTGAATTTTTTTTCAGGCTTTTATGGTGTGTGAAGCTGTTGAAACTATACTCATTTATTGATAATATTAATTTTATGACTTAAAAAAGTATTGTTATGTTTTTACTTTATATATCTTCTTGTATTTCTAAATTGATATACCACACATAACACAGAAGCAGTTCAAGAAATGTGCGTTAATCGGAAAGAGCTCTGAAGGAGACAACCTTTCTTGTTCTACAGTTCTAATGAAAAGATATTCCCTTCAGTCGCTGGAAACAAAGGGTTCTTAAACTGCCACAGTGTATCTGATGTAAAGAATACATAGATGTGGGGAACCTACATTGCTTTACATGAAAATGTAAAGTAATTTTTATTTATTTATTTATTCATTTTGTTGGCGATATTTTCCCACTTTCAGATATGAACGAAGTCTTTAGAAATCCATATGCAGAAAAAGAAATTAGTTGAAGCCTACGATCGAAAACAGCAATTTAATGTATGTTGCATAGCTATAGATTTGTAAAATTAAAGATAAATTATTTTTCTTCTCAACACAGATATGACGTACAAGCAAGTCCTAATGCACTTGCATTTTCCCACCGCTGGCCTAGATTATTATATCCTAGTCTTTGCTTAAACTGGTTGGTTGCTGTGTCATTTTCACCTGTTGTTCTTATTGGTACAAACAACTTCAAAACGATCTGGCTGGGAATGGAAAGGGATAAAACAAAAATAAAACGTCTCAAATATTTTGAATTAAATCATATTAAAATCTTTTTTTATATATATACAGATCTATTTTAAGAACTAGTTCAACACTCAAAATGTAAATTGGCTTTTTAAACTAAAACTTATAAATTTAAATTTAATAGTAGCATAATATTTTAAATATTTATTTCTCTCAAAAAGTGAATTAACAATATTTACTCATCCATTATTTCACAATAAGTAATTAGCAGCCTTTATCAATTACTAATTGACTTCTGGGAAGAAGACGTCGTTTGACTTCGAGGAAAAGAGAGAATTCTAATATGTGACGTCATGGCTGTCCTGGTAACCTCATAGATCCCCGGGCAAATCAACGTACTGGGCCATATACAATTTTATTGGCAGTAAGCCACGACATACAAAAATCAGAATTAGACCCCTGAAACAAAGGGACTGTTGGACAAATCAATGCTCTGAGCCCAATAGTATTTATTTATTAACAGCAAGCAACAACATACATAAGAACTGGGTCCTTAGACCCGAGAAGCCCGTGGGCAACTGTTTAGTGTGCTTTTGTCTTAAGACTCACAGAGCCATCTATAACTAGCAAATTGACAGGGCTGTTAGAGCGTCGGATGTAATGCATTGCTGTATTTGTACCGACTATCTGAGTTCGAATCTTGTTGAGGTCAACTTTACATTTCATCTTTTTGAGCACGAGAAGAAAAAAAGGCACCAGTGTAGGGCAGTGGTTTGGAAGAGGTGCGAAAATGTCAAATTGGATACCTTGCAGATTTGGTTTCGTTCTTTGAGTTCTCAGTTCGCATCCTGCTGTGGCCTTCTTGGGTGGTGGGCTTAAATCCGTTACGCTGTTTAACACCATTACCTGGCACCTTGAGTGCTTTAGCAGAGTCCACTCTATTGCAAGCATTCTGGCTAGGTGTCTAGTTTTAGGTCACCTTCTTTTCTCTCTCCCTCCCATCTGTCTCAGAGCCCCTGTTAACCCTTTCAGATCTGGGCCCCTGTGTCTAACTTTACCCACCATCTGGGCTCTAGATTAACGATTGCAGGAAAACTAAGGGGCAGAATTAGCAACATCTTTTTCTACGTGTTGTTCATTACTGCCTTACAGGGAAATGGGAATTCGGCAGAGACGACGTTTAAGCTATTCTCACTAATACGGGAACACGGTGGTGACAGGGTTAAGGGTCATGGGCATTGCCTTTAATAAAGACATCAAGTAAGGTGAGTGGAGTGAAGTTGTTACAACCGAGAATTAATATTGTGGAAGAAAAAACTCAAGTGAATGAACAAGATAACAAAAGAATGGCGTGGATGCTATTCTGATCCCGCACAGCTCTTTGATTATTATAAGTTCATTGACATCTAGGATGCATTACTGGAATAATAAAATCGACTGCCTTATATTCGAATACTTCTCAGTTTGTCGACTCTGAAAGGAATAAACGACAAAGTTGACATCGGTGGAACTCGAACTCAGAACGTAAAAAGCCGCAACTAAATATCTAAGTATTTATCCGACACTCTTATGACACACAAAGAAAAGCGTTCCAGCTATAAAAAAAAAAAAAATGTTCGCAGGTACTGAACTCGGGATTACATATTCTAAGAGTCTTTTTTTCTTTAGATTGTCGGATGTGATATGAGGAAAAGCTCACAGTTATTTTTAACAAGTCGAGAGACGAACGCGTGGAGGTTCCCTAAACTTAAGAACCTACAATCTTTTCTACTCTAGGCACAATTCCCGAGATTTTGGGGGAGGGGGCCAGTCGATTAGATCGACTCCAATACGCAACTATTACTTAATTTACCGATCCCGAAAAGATGAAAGGCAAAGTCGACTTCGGTGGAATTTGAACTCAGAACATAAAAACAGACGAAATACCGTTAGGCATTTCACCCAGCGTGCTAACGTTCTTAAGAACCTATAATGCAATCGACAGATGTTGTTGCGTAATAAAAGGAGGCTGGATGTGAAAGTGGAGAAACAATTGAAATTGTCCTGGAGTCTTCAATCAAGTTGAGTGTCTTCCACTATTAAAAGGGTGAAAAACTCTTACGGACTAGATTTTAATGTTCTAAGCTTATTAGTAAAAACAACGACACTGTCTGTAACATCCACGAGGAGAAATGTGCAGTCAAGTTATTCTCATACTTCGAAAAATATTTTCGGAAATATAAGCGGAAGTTTTCACTTTTTATTTTTATAGAAAAAACAAAATGAATGAGTGAGTGGGCGAGTGAACTGGTTAGCGAGTATTATAGAGACTGATGTGGGGAGCAGCAGCAGTGAATATATATAGGTGATAGGAGGGAAAGGGAGAAAGTAGTGTGAGGAAAAGACAGAACTCTTTGTAGATTATTATGTGATAAACAATTTTCATTTCAGAAGACACTCAAGCAGGCAACCCATTCACATATACATCTACGCTCGTTTAGGCGGTATACATACAGAGGGCGAGTCTGTTCGGCAAGTTGTAATGACACGTCTCGAAACTAAAGTGGTTTTACTCGAATGATACCAAATTTGTTCTTCTTTGCGGTATCTGTTTCCGTTAATGTTGGAGGAAGTTCAATGGAAGGGATGTACTACAGAATAACAAAAATGTGTAGGTCGCTCGTGGTTGTGGTGGTGAATGATGGACGAGGAAGATCGCGTATTTTAATTGTTAAGTATGTTTGTCATAATAGTGATTAGACGGTCGTAGTTGGCAGTGGTGGTGGTGGTGTTAGTGTTTGTGTTGCTATCTCCAAGTGAACCATGGTTGAGCAAACCTATAATTAAAAGCATTTCAACCGTGACCATCCTTTCTATGCATAGTATGTGAATCTGGGGTCCCACCCGATTTTAAACCGTGTGTAGCAAAAGTTGTTGCAGGTACTGAAATGGTTTTAGTAGTAGTAGTAGTAGTAGTAGTAGTAGTAGCTGAGGTTGTTCTCGTTGTTTTGCATTAGGGTCAATTCTAGGCTAGCTGACCAATGTTCATAAACATTCCAGCCCGTCCTATTGAAATACGATGTGTCCTCTCCACCCCAACCACTTTGTTATTGGGTGTGCTTTGAGAAAGTTCTGGCTGCTATTTCTAGCAAGCCGAACCCCTGCGCACAGCTTTCGTTGGTTCATAGTGGTGCTGGTGGTGGTAGTGGCGGTTGTCGTCGTCGTAATGGTGGTAGTATTAGTAGTTGTCAGTTATGCTTAGACGCTGTAAAGTTGTTTAGCCTCGATTCAACCATAATTGATCAACTATAGTTCCAACCGTGACCATCCCTTTTTTAAATATCATGGACGACATTATTCGAGACGTTCAGTTTTTCATTTTTTTTCTTTCGTATAAACGGAGTGTGGTATGAGAAGTATTTGGCTGTCATTTCTAGCAACGCTACCTCGAACAACCACCAGTATTGTTATTGTTGGTGCAGTGGTATGGGAGACGATGATGATCACGACGACAATAATATTGGCGTTGTTGTTGTTGTTGTTGTTGTTGGTGGTGGTGGTGGTGGTGATTACTTGATTTCTTTTTCCTTTCTTTTTACGACAAGAAGCAACTAAATAGTAAAGGGCGGAAACTAGTTGGCCTGGGAAAGCTGGTTGTTATTTGTCTCATGTACTGTGGGTGCGGAGGGCAATCGCACATTCACACATAAACACATAGACACACACACACATGCATACTCACACATGCTGTTGGACCATTTATCAAAGTCTAATGGCAGCCATATTGTAGTCATCAATAACAAGAGTACGGGATCAATAGATCTTTGTTGCTGTTGTTGTGTTTGTTTGTTTTTGAAGTTCTACCGAAATATTTTGCATAAAGGGAAACCAAAGGTCGTTCATCTTTCAACCGATGAATGCAAAAAATTAAAAAAACTAAAACTGAAATAAAATACATATAAAGCAAAGTTGCAGGTATAGTTCAGTGGTTAAAAAGTTCATTTTGCTCTTTGTGTTTTTAGGTTCAGTTCCATTGCGTGGCACGTTGAGCAAGTGTCTTCTTATAAAACCTTGGCTGATCAATGCCTTGCGAGTCAGTTTGATAGGTAAAACTTGTGTGGAAAACCGACTGTTAGGTGAACCTTGCTTGATCCAGCAGACTTGTGATTGAGGGCATTCCAGCCGGAGCTAATCCATTTTTATATTTTCAGACGAAGTGTATCTTAGACTGCGTTAACCATATATATTCTTTAATAGAATATATATCAACATCTATAGATTAAATCAATAGTCAATATCTACACCCTGTGGCAGCTAACCGGCAGAACCCTCAGCACATGGGACAAATTGCTTAGCGACATATCTTCCGGTTTAACGTTCCGAGATCAAATTCCACCGAGGCCGACATTATCTTTCATCCTTTCGGTATCAATAAGTCCATACTGAGCACTGGGGATGATGTACTCAACGTACCCACTCCACCACCAAATTTCAGGCCTTGTGCCGATATTAGAAAGAATGCTTACACGGTCTGGCCCTCCAGTCAACAATTACACATTGTTTTTATTCACTGTCAACTTTCATAAACTGTCTTCTCAATAGCTTGAGTTTAATACCCACGGATTAAACAAATACATTCTATAGACGACGTCTGAATAGAAGATAATGTGTTTACCTGTGAGAGGCAGTGTCAATATATGACACACGGAATATCTGTCTAGTCATAAAAACAACATGGCTTTACCGTTTACATATCACTTATTAAATGTATTAAAATCAGCTCATAAAAACATATCGTTGTTCATCGAAACGTGACGTTTTGTATTTATATCAAATCTGCCTTTAGGTGCAGAGGACTAGGTTATCTTGAAGCAGTTGTTCAAAAGAAGGAAAGGAACAGGAGATGTATTATAAAGCAGTCCAGAAGTAAGGTTAAGTAAAGCAAGATTTAGACGAAACCTAAAACAGCGATTAGCAAAATTTATCGTGACGGTGCGTGTGTGTGTGTGTGTGTGTGCGTTCTGGATTAGCAGACTGCTTTCAAAACACGAAGAGTCAAGTTGAATAAAATGAGGCAGTTACGAGTAAATAATCTGTAACTGAGCATAAATTGTGTGATGTGTTTTTAGTTGCATAAATATTTACCTGTCACGCAATCCAATAATTTATGCATCAAAGTGCCATATCCTATATATATATATATATATATATATAT
>NC_068988.1:53437281-53439554 GCF_001194135.2 Octopus bimaculoides
GAGAGAGAGAGAGAGAGAGGCGCTGGAGTGGCTGTGTGGTAAGAAGCTTGCTTCCCAACCACATGGTTCCAGGTTCAGTCCCACTGCTTGGCACCATGGGCAAGTGTCTTCTACTATAGCCTCGGGCTGTCCAAATCTTTGTGAGTGGATTTGGTAGACAGAAGCTGAAAGAAGCTTGTCGTATATATATATGTATATATATATATTTATGTGTGTGTTTGTTGTCTGTGTCTGTGTTTGACACCCCCCATCGCCTAAAAACCGATGTTGGTGTGTTTACATCCCCGTCACCTTGTGGTTCGGCAAAAAGAGACCGATAGAATAAGTACTAGGCTTACAAAGAATAAGTCCTGGGGTCGATTTATTCGACTAAAGGTGGTGCTCCAGCATGGCCGCAGTCAAATGACTGAAACAAGTAAAAGAGTATATGGGATCACCATTACTTTATTCTCTCCCCTTCTCCCTAGCTTTCCTGTATGACCCTTCTCTTCGGCATTCGCCATGATAGATCGCTAGCCACTACACATTCTTTTTTTCTCTCCTTGTTTCTTTCTGTGTTCCTTTCAGTGGAAGAGCGTAGGTTCGAAACGTTAAAGACTTTTTCACTTCCCGAGCGTTATACTAATACATCTGTTTGTTGTCTACACCACCTGTCTCCGTCTTTTGTTGTTTTTTTTTGTGTGAATTCTCCCTATATATATATATGCATTGTGTATGTATGCGTGAACATATCTACGTATGCATTTGTATGCCTATGTGTATGCGTGTCTATGTGAGTGACCCAAACCATGACACTATATATTTAAACGACACGTGTTTAGATGGTGATCGCGTTCAATACCATGTTGTACCGCTACGCAATAATTTTTCAATATAATCAAGCCAAAGAATTAAATAGCAAGTGTAACATTACTGCAAACAATGTAGCAGCTGGAAGAAAATGCAGTTAAGATTTTTTTATACAAAGTTGCAACGTAGAAAACCGTGGAATGTATAGAATATCCGGTTTATCTAGTAAATAACCGTCTACTAAAGTTCATTGTAGTCAAAATGGCGTTACTTCTCTCCTCAGCTCTGAGTTCCTCACATAAACGTAGTATGTGAGAGACAAACCAAATGTTATTCGAGTGAGGAAATTTACTGCTCCAGACAAACTCTAAAGAACTAAGTAAACATGGATGAATGATATAAGATTAGTCTTCAATGCAACACACATGCAAAGACACCAATATACACTCACTCGTACCCAGAGAAATGCACACATACACATACACATACACATAGTGCTACTAAGTTAGATTTGACCTGACCCGAAGGTGGTCGATGCGTATAAGCATATATATATATATATATATATATATATATATATATGGGAGAATATACAAATAATAACAACAGACGAGGACAGGTGGTGTAAATAACAAAAGTATATATTAGTATGACGCTCGGGAATACGGAAAGTCTTTGACGTTTCGAGCTACGCTCTTCAACAGAAAGAATACGGAGACAAGGAGAAAAACACGGAGAAAAAAAATAGAATAGTGTTCAGTCAACGGTCAATCATAATAATGTATATACACATACACACATGCACACACACACACACACACATACATCCACATATACACACATACATACATACATACATACATACATACATACATACATACATACAAACCGGTTCAATTTCCACTCATTTATTATTTTTCTTTCCTAAAATTTCCGTTGCTTCATGCAATCTCTTCAGTAGTTATTGACTCTGTTCGTTATTGGAGCTGCGTTCTTTTTGTTTGTTTGTTAGTTTGTTTGCTTGTTTGTTTGTGCACATGTGTGTGCATGTGTGTACATGTATGTATGTATGTATGTATGTATGCGTATATGCATATATATATATATATATGTGTACGTTTGTGTGAGTGTACGTTTGTATGTATGTATTCTGAATGTTCGTATGTTTGTGTGTTTTGTACGTGTGTGTGTGTGTGTGTTTGTGTGTATATGTGTATTTGAGTGTGTACCTCTGTCTCCTTGTGTGTGCGTGTTTGAGTGTGTCTATGTGTATGCATGTGTGTCTCCATAAGTGTCCTTGTGTGTGTGTGGAGTGTACGTGTGTGTATATGGCCATGTGTTCCCGTCTCTTTTTGTTTGTGTGTGAGTGCGTATGTGCGTGCGCGCGTGCTTGTCTGTCCGTATTACCTATGTACCTATCTATCTAGTTATCTCTCTGTTTGCCAACATATCCATTTACCTACCTACCTATATATATATATATA
>NC_068988.1:53440307-53454089 GCF_001194135.2 Octopus bimaculoides
CAGTATGTTGGAGAAGCAACTCAATTGCTAATCCCTGTATATTTATAATGATTTATATATATATATATATATATATATATATATATAGAGAGAGAGAGAGAGAGAGAGAGAGAGATATGTAGATATATTCGCCTACATAACAGCCTTTTAACAAATCTACCTGTGTATGTATAGACAGTGAGTATTGGGGTATCACTACCATCTATATGTATCTCCTATTTAGTACGAGGGATGTTTCATTTATAAGGGCGTACTTCTGTATTTGTCTGAGTATTGGGTCCTTCGGGTGCTTGGATAAAATGCGGATGTCAAATCGACCAAGTGTGCCTCCATGCTGGTCTTTGGCATGTTGGTAGAGTATGGAGTACTGTTTTTTGTTGTCATATTGTCTGAAATGTTTATTTAATCTCTCCGCAATACTTCTAGATGTCTCACCAATGTATGTCATGTTCTTGTCTTAGCAAGCACCCTCTACGCACCTTATGCTGTAAACTACATTTCTAGTTCTACAGTTAATATCAGGGTTAATCTTACAAACCATGCAGTTTTCATTGGTGCATGTGGTATTCTCAAAGGGGTACGTCCTACATAATTGTGATCTGATAGAGCTCTCTGGTTTTGCAACCATTTTAATGTTGAGTTTGGTCACTTTCAGAGCTTTCCTAAATCTTCGGGCTAGTTCTCCATCGGCTATGGCCTCTACAAACATCACTCCCTGATATTTGTCGGCCTTGTACCATGTATTCACTCTGTTTGCTTTGTCACAAACACTTTGTGTCCTATGCCAGTCTTTACCTCTATATCTAGGACAGGCACCACTGGTTTCATTACATTTGTAAGCGGTGCATGAAGTTCTGTATACGTTTCTTTGTTTCATAGAGTTCGCATAGATAGGACACGTTATTCATTATTCTAACTAAGCCTGCTATCAGTATGTTGATTTTCATGTGTGAGAAAGCTGAGTTCTTTTGAACAACATATTTAGAAGCTATGGGTTTCATGTAGTAGGAATGGAGGAGCTGCACCATGTTGTTCACAGTCTCTAACCAAAGTTCAGTATCAAGGACAGGGAGTCTGTTATTAGGGTGCCTAGTGGGGGTAATCTATAGTTACCTTGATACTTTGGTGGATGGAGTTAGTTACGTGTTGGATGCTCTCCATTATACTCCTCTCGATTTCTACACCCAGTTACTAGAGTTTGTCCTAACTAGAATATTAATGTCATCTACATACCTGCAGTAAAGCAAAACAGTTGTGGATTGTTCAGCTAAAGATTGCTTAAGTTTTCTGTCCCACCAGGTCATGAAGAGGCCAGCCACATCTCCAGCCACACCGACACCAATGGCTACACCTTGAACCTACATGTATAGTTTCCTGTTAAACTTTACTATATGGTTCTTCAAGGTGGTTCTTATGCTAGCCCCTATTGCATGTGCAATCATTCTTTTCCCTTGATTGCTGTTATCAGGGTCCTGGATGGGTATAGTTCAGCCACTCCAGTGCTCTGCGGTGCTTTTCTTCGCCGCCGAAGTGATGGTGGGTGGCCTTCCCCGCTGTGACCTACTAAGGTCATGGTTGTCTCGGTAGTTACAGTCATAGCTTAGTTTAAGGAAGAGGTCCAGTTCCTTCGTGTTGACTTCGCGGAACTCTACTTCACTCTCACAGATAAACTCAATGCATTTTCCCACAGCAAAATCTATGTCTATAGAAGGGTAGAGTGAAACTACATCCATTCTACCCATTACACAACATGCGAGGTCGATGGAGCAGTTGCAACTACTGACTCTACTGAGGAGATCCTGAATAATGAAGAATCCTGAATAATACACTGAGGAATCCTGAATAATGCACTCTCTCTGATGAAGGAGGCAGTATCCAATTTTGGGAATGAAAATACCCTTAAAATCTATGGATTTTTGTGCCCCTGAAATGACTGTAAGAGGACTACCACCAACAGCTTATCTAAACAGGATTACCTATTTTCTTGGATAAATACAGGTACCTCTCCTAATAAACAAAATTTATATATGGACCCACAAATTACAATTTTTTTACTCGTGGACCCCCTTAAAGCTTCTGTGGACCCCTGGAAGTCCATGTGGACCCCAATTGGGAACCCTTGACTTAGACGAATTTTTCTCAACCATTTTTTATCTATGGAACCCCTTTGATTCCTATTTTATTCTGGTAGGCCCTCGTAGCCATTCGATATTTAAAAAAAAAACTAGTTTTATAGATACTACTTTCAAAATTTCTATTTTGTTTTTCGCACGTTTACTTGCGTAGGTTTGCGATAGAAAACTTCGCGAGAGAACATGTTTCAGTGGTTGGAAACTTGTTAAACTATGTAGAACATTGGAGAAAGAAACTGAGCTGTTTCTTGCAATAAATACATCTGAAGTAAAACTTTTTCATGGACCTTTAACGTATTACTGTGAGTTTTCAATTTACTATTTTGCCTTTGTGGATCCCCCATAATCTTATATGGAGCCCACTGATTTTAAATCTACAGTCAGTTTTCTTGTATCACGTCAATTTATTTTTTCCTACAGCTTACTCCCTGAATAAGCACAATTGTATTGTTCACTCGTAAGTAGTAGGGCTAGCCAGTTGCTTTTATTATTTCATTGATAACTAAAGCAGCGAGCTGGTCAGAACCGTTAGCACGCCGGGCGAAATGCTTAGCGGTATTTCGTCTGCCGCTACGTTCTGAGTTCAAATTCCATCGAGGTCGACTTTGCCTTTCATCCTTTCGGGATCGACTAAATAAGTACCAGTAATCGACTTAATCCCTTTCCCCAAATTTGAGGCCTTGTGCTTCCAGTAGAAAGGATTACTTCATTGATGATAACTATTCAAAACGGGTCACGTTTCAAACAAAAGAGGTTCGGAAAAAATAAATAATCCGAAGAAATTAAACGATGAAGCCTTCACGGGAACGCTGGATCTGCTAGAAATAATAACGGAAGAGTCCTCAAGATATGAATAAAAGAAGGGTGCATTGCAATACGTAGCCCTTAATACACCATCCCTAAAAGCAAGATGGAATGACCAAGGATCGAACGTATGCTCGATGAAAGATGACGTTGTTAAACAACAACAGCAACAATAGCAACAACAACAGCGACAACAACGACACCATCAACAGCTTATTTATAGATAGGTAAACAAGTAAAGAAGTTTCCACACGGCCACTTGACATGCTAGAAATAGCAGCCTTTTCTCCCTCACGTAACAGTCTAACGTCGTAAGAAACCGGCGGGCGCATGGAACATTGCCTTCATAGACATCAATCATGAATTTTTTGTTGCCACGTATGGAATGCCTTTGATTATAGATTTACTGAACTAGAACTGACTTGAGGTTAAAATACAATAACTTGGTTGCAAGCAATGTCTTGCAAGTTTGGATAAGTTCGTATGAAATAGTGAAGAGGGGGACTGTCAGAGAGAGGAAAAGAAAGAAAGAAAGAAAGATAGATAGATAGATAGATAGATAGATAGATAGATAGATAGATAGATAGATTGATTGATTTAATCAACTTTATAAACTTCACTCATCGTGTATAAATTTTTACCGACACAGTAGCACTGGGTTTCTACGGAGAGCAGTTCCAATTTTTGCCTTTGGCTTAAGAAACTTGTAATTCTTTGAAATTCCACTTTATTTCTCATTTTCTTTGGCAGAACCATGCTTTCTAGGCTATCTGACTTTCCGCTACTCTAGGGTTATCAGATAAATCCATTCGTTCACTCGTTTTATTTAAAAAAATTTGTTCTACTCAACACTTAAACACGATATGTCTGAAAAGTTGTTAAATTTATTCAGATTTCAAAAATTTTAAACAAAACTCATAGAGAAGTATGTGATCTACATGTCATTGTGATCTACAGAAATTTAAACCTAGACTACTTGTGATCTTTCAATGGGCTCAGGACTAAAAGTGTTTAAATCATAAAAGTTTTTTTGGTTTAAATACCAAACCAACCGGAAGTCGAGTAAAAAAATGAATTTTAAATGTAGATCAAAAAGTCGGTGCAGATCACAAACTATATGATTTGAACTAATATAAATCACAAGCTATACCAAAAATATGTATGTAGATAACATACTACACCGGCATCAATAAATAAATAAATAAATAAACATATTTCTGTTATGTGCGGGAGTGGCTGTGTAGTAAGAAGCTAGCTTCCCAAAAACGCTTCTGGTTCAGTCCTACTGCGTGACAGCCTGGGCAAGTGTTTTCCACGATTGTTCTGGGCCGACCAAAGCCTTGTGAGTGGATTTGGTTGCCGGAAACTGAAAGAAGCCCGTCATATGCATATATATATGTGTGTGTGTGTGTGTCTTTGTGTTTGTTCCCCACCACTGCTTGACAACCGGTGTTGGTGTGTTTACATCCGCGTAACTTAACAGTTCGGCAAAAGATAGAATAAGGAGAGACTGATAGAATAAGTACTAGGCCTAAGAAAAGTCCTGGAGACGATTTGTTCGACTAAGACCCTTCAAAAGAGTGCTCCAGCAAGGCCGCCGCAGTCAAATGACTGAAACAAGTAAAAGATAAATAACATTGAAAAGCATTAAGATGAATGAACTCCCCACTAACCAAAATATGAACGATAGCCTTTGACCCCTGGAGCTGTTTGGTTTCGCAACTCCGCCGCTCAGCGTCTCCCTGCCCCACTACCAACATCACCTCCATTTCTAGTCTGAACTTGTTTGTCTCTCTAGCTCTTGTCACTCTTGCTGTGTCCACCACCCGTCTGTGGCCCTGAATTCACCACTCCATTCCAGTCCTTCCCATCAGAGCATTATCCCTCTGGAATCTTCCTCTTGCTCATGTTTTTCCTCCGACAGTTTGAGCAGGCAGAATCATTAGCAGGCTGGGCAAAATGCTTAGCGGCATTTCGTCTGTCTTTACGTTGTGGGTTCAAATTCCGACGAGATTCACTTTGCTTTTCATCCTTTCGGAGTCGATAAAATAAATACCAGTTGAGTATTGGGGTTGATGTAATCTACTAGTGCCCCCACCCAAAATTCAGGCCTTGTGCCTGTAGTAGAAAGGATTATTATTATTATTATTATTATTATTATTATTATTATTATTATTATTATTATTATTGGGAGAGCAGTATATGCCATCAAAGTGACACCAGGGTAAAATATACGAAGCCCAGTATAACCATCATGATTACCTGTCTGATAAGGGTACACCAGGCACATGCATCACAATCATATGTGCGCGACCTAGTGATCTCATATCAAGATAAACAGCACATGACCTTGCAGGTGGGGGCCCAGTTAGAATTTTCTTCAGATTGAGTAGCCCCTCCCGCTAAAACACCCATATTTCCAAAGGTGAACTATCTAAACCCCATAGAATTCCTCTCAACACATGGCTATGATGCTCCCCACTACTTCTGTTCGTGATCAGAGATGCTTATATCGTCAGCCACCGAGGGACATGACAAGCAAATCTGTGGTATTGAGCAGAATATTAGCTGTAGCCCATCTTTTATACTAAGACAAAACAATGTACATGATAACACTTCCAATCAGTTAATATCAGAAGCCATGAGAGCCAGTGGTTGGTACAGCATCCGGACATTTATTATTATTATTTTTTTTTTTCTTCTTTCTTCAAATTTTCTTCCATTTCTTGCCGAGTGTTTTCCATACACCTAGGGCAGAGAAACTCATTGTATGCATTCCCAGTTTACACACGCAAATTCACAGGTAAAATAAATTTAAAAAAAAAATAATAGATAAATAAATTCATGGATGGATGTTGTTTTCACAGCGATAATGCTCTTCTCAGTACATGAGTCGTTCCAGTTAACACGATTTTTTGCATTTCCTGTAGGGATGGTAAGCCTGGTATCATTTTCAAATAGGTTTCAGTACCTTTTTTTGTCATCCCTAGAGATCCTACAGTCACTGGTACGGTAGTCGCCTTGAGGTGCCACCTTTTTTCAATTTCTATTAGCTTATTATTATTATTATTATTATTATTATTATTATTATTATTATTATTATTATTATTATTATTATTTACACCAATACAACTAACCGCCGAATTATATTCGCAAAAGCGGATCTTCATCTGATATGCCACTCATTTAAGCAAGGACTTTCATAGAGGTGTATAAAACGAATATCCGTGTTGATATTATTTTTGATTTCATGTTATAATATTATTTATTTATTTGTTTGTTTGCATATTAAAGCGTTTTTGCTGTCAATTAAAATCCAGCACTTACCACACTTCTGTTTGCATTCTTCGGGAATATCGACTTTTATCACGAGAGTAGACGCTTGAAACCGAATACAGAAAGAATTGTTACTAACGCTTCTCCTTGCGTCCTCTACCACTACTACTACTACAACCGCCGCCACCACCACGTCTACTGCTCGTATTACTAGTAGCTTTCTGTGATTTTTTTCCTCCCTCTTTTTCTTCTTGGTTATTTATTTGCATGCAAACAAATAACAGATGCAGCTTATGTAACTGCCCAATCGGTAGTTAAGCAAAGCGGATCTTTAAAAAGACATACGTATGTAGTATAAAGAGCAAGTGACAGAGAGAAGTGAGTGAGTGGGTGAGTGAGAGATAGGAGGTAGGGAGGGAGGGAGAAGAAGAGGATGTTTGGATGTTGCTGCTGCTGCTGATGATGATAAATGCCCTGATGCAGTACCAACCACTGGCTCTCATGGCTTCTAATCTTAACTGACTGGAAGTATTATCAAGTACATGTTTTGTTTTCACATAAAAGATGAGCCACAGCAAATATTTTGTTCCCGACCACAAATTTACTTGTCAGTTGTTTGACCTTAACCAGTTGGTAGCTGACGATATGTGCATCTCTGATCACGAGCAGATGTAGTGAGGGATCATCATAACAATGTGTTGAGAGGAATTCTTTGGGGTTTGAATAATTCACCTCTGGAAATATGGATGTTTTCTTCTTCATCTTTAAACAAGCCTTATTCAGGGACCTTTTAAGCAGGATAGACAACACGACATAAAGAAAATTCTCGCTGGGTCAACCTGCAATATGAGCATCTCTGATCACGAGCAGAAGTAGTGGGGGAGCATCATAGCCATGTGTTGAGAGGAATTCTATGGGGTTTAGATAGTTATGAGACCACCATGGGGTTTATCTTGATATGAGACCACCATGTCGCGCACATATGGTTGTGATTGATGTAACCTTATCAGAAGGGTAGTCATGATGGATATATTGGGCTTAGTATATTTGTACTCCAGTGTCACTTTGATGGCATGCATTGATCTCTCACTCAATAATGATAATGATATTTTCTTTATTAACCACTGAAGGTTCACATAAAAGCATTGGGAACACTACAAAACAATGCAATACAAATAGAGTAGGGTTGAAACGTGTAAACAAAGAATAAAAATGCCTAGCCCTTCCTTCAGCGCGTGCTGACACCAAATGGAGCATCTGACCAATGGAAAACGCCACTTCCACAGAAAACGAAAAAGTATGCGCTCCAGTTTAATCGGACGTAAACTGGAGCAAGGCACGACGGTCAGGCGATGATGTATAACGGAGGTGATATACGCATTCGCTAACTCTGCTCGACCTTTCAAGGATAGCTTTCTCTCGGCCCGTTTTGGGGTGAGATTAGCGACTCTCCTCGTCACCTAATCCCAGTTCTTCTCCACCTGGAGATCAAGACCAAACCAGACCCCGAGCAATTTAAGCGGTCCCTTTTTTCAACGTTCCGCTACGTTACTGGACGACACAGACATGCCTCTCCAGGTGCCGGGGTGCAGGCCCACTGACTTTTCTTGAATAATTTTTGCTCCTGTCACCACCTCGTATTTCTTTAGAGCGTTGTCGATCAGGTATATGTGCTTGGTGTTCGACACTATGATAGTGACGTCATCTGCATATGCTAACACGGTTCTCCCACGTCCTAGTTCGTGCAGGGTTCTTCTCAACGCCTCCGGTTTTTGCAGTAATGGATTTAGAGTCAGTACATACAAAAGATACGAGAGCGGACACCCTTGACGGATCGAATACATGATACTGAATGGTTCCGATACATAGCCATTTACCCGAACTACCAAGATGTCGCTGTACATTGCAGCAATCCAGCCACGGAAAACGGGGTCACAAACGGCCGCCAAGTATTGGTGGTCGACCCTATCGAAGGCTTTAGATTGATCCAAACATATTTACCCACTTTGTTTATGATGCATTGCATGAAGTGTAGATTGTCGTGGATGGATTTGCTTGGAATTGCGCACGCTTGCGCATCACCAATTAGTCACCCGACAAGCGCTAACCTCTTTGCTAAAACCTTGGCCAAAATTTTGAAGTCTGCTTTCAGCAGCGTTATGGACCTGAAATTTTCTATTTGATCCCCCTTGTTTGGATCCTTTCTCAGCAGTGCCACCTTCATGCAGCAAAGTGATGATGCTGGAAATAAAGAACGCTAGTTTAGGCTGACAAATGGAAATTTGAAACAAAAAAGTGAATCGTTTATTATAGCTGCTCCGGAATATGCTATTAGAACGAACTTGATAGACATTGATAAAACTCAGTGAGTAAACGCAGAATCTGTGGAAACATTGACGAAAGTATTAAAGAACTCTTAAGTGAATGCAGGAAACTAGCATAAAAAGAGTATAAACAGAGGCATGACTTTGTCAGAAAAAAAGTGCATTGGATGGTAGTCGAGTATGTGGATTCAAAGTGACTGAAAAGTAATATGAACGCATGTCTGGGATTTTACGGGATTTCTTCATAAAGACCGACCCAATTACTGAAGCAAGGAGACAACATATGATTGAAGAGAATATTAAACCAATCGCAGTAAGATCATTAAGATCGTATATTTTACAGTACCATGCAACAATAGAGTGGATACCAAAGAAATTGAGAAAATTGAAAAATATCATAGTCTAGCCAGAGAGATAAAAAGATTATGGAAAACAAAGGTGATAATTGTGCCTCTGGTAATTGGTACACTTAACATCATACCTGAGCTGCCATCTAAGAGGCTGCAGGATGTTAAGACACGCATTGTCAAACTACAGAAACGTGACATCCTATATTTTCTGTAAAAATTCTAAGAAACGTTCTTGAAATTTGAGATTTCTCACCAAACGCCAAAACAACCGATGACTTTTGCCCCCCACCTTTTTTGTTTATCTCGTTTACATGATTGCTTACAAGCACACGACAGATGCAACTTATGTAATGACCTAATCAATAGTTAAGCAATGGAGACCTTTGAGAAACATTAGGTCATTTGTTTACTGACAGAATAACAACAAGAAGCGAGTGAGTGAATGAGTGAGTGAGTGTGCAAATGAGTGAGTGAGTGAGTGAGTGAATGAGTGAGTGAGTGAGTGAGTGTGCAAATGAGTGAGTGAGTGAGTGAGTAAGTGAGTGTGTGTGCAAATGAGTGAGTGAGTGTGTGTGCAAATGAGTGAGTGAATGAGTGAGTGAATGAATGTGTGTGCAAATGAGTGAGTGAGTGAGTTAGTTAGTTAGTTAGTGAGTGAGTGGATGAGTGAGTGAGTGAGTGAATGAGTGAGAGAAGGTGATAAAGAGCAAGTGGGAGAGAGTAAAAAGAAAAGGATCACAGGCATATAGCAACTGTACCGAATGTAGCAATAGCTATGATGATGATGATGATGATGATGATGATGATGATGATGATGATGATGATGATAGGTTTCAAGTTGTGGCATTAAGCTAGCAACTCCCTTACTAAACCTTTTGTTATCGACGACTTTCCCCGTTAACGACGCCTCATTTAATTAGCTAATCTGGTCTTTGTAAGCTTTCCGCGCCAGGAAAAACACATTCAGCTTTCAGTGACCAGGGATCTGCCTATGAAGCCTATCTGGGTCGGCCATACAAATTTGTGACCTGTGTAACCGACGAGTTTCAATTGTAGACACCGTTCCTATCAACTAATTTATAAAATAATCTATCTAGATACTATTTGGATGGTCTGATGCCGTTTGTTCATGTCCAGACTGGTACATTTGGGAAATCCAGTCAGAACCTGTCAAACAGTTGGTTACATCTGAGCTGCTTGATAAATCTTTTGACATCAACTTCCTATCGGTTATTCTCACATACACCTAGCATGCATCCAAATACCATCTTAGTTTTATACTAGCACTTAAGAGCGGTACGTTCCCAGGAAAGACGTCCGACGTTTAAAGAAATCTGTATGCCTCACTCTTTTCGGGGCATAGATACGAGGGGTGTTCATTAAAAATTTCCCATGACCCACTTCCCAAGGACTGGGATAAACGAAACTTGGCATAATTATTAGCCCTTCTTCTACATAGCCACCACTAATGGTGGCACAGTTCTCTCATTGCTTTATGCAGCTGTGAAGACCTCGTCTGTAGAAGTCGGTAGGTTGAGTCTGGAGCCAAGACTTCACCTTGGAAATAAGTTCATTATCATCCGATAAGTGCTTCCCCTTCAAAAAAAAACTTTATGGTTGGAAAAAAGTGGAAGTCAGATGATGCAAGATCGGGGGAGTAAGGGGGATGAGGAAGGATTTCATAGTCACAGGAGTATGCTTTCATGTGGGCAACATTCGCATTATCAAGTGGGACGCTGTCTTGGAAGACGCGGACTATTTTTGCCAGAACGCTACACCTCTCGGCTTTGATGGCGTCCGCAATTTCTAAACCAGAGAGGCATAATATTCCCCATTAATTGTGGTGCCCTTTACCAGAAAATCCATCATCACTACTCTGCGCTGGTTTCACAAGCCTTCTTTGGAGGTGGTGAGTTATCATGCTTCCATTGGACTTTAATCTCAGGATCATAGTGATGGACCCCTGTTTCATCCTGTGTGGTAAATCTGCCGAAAAAGGCCCGTTTCTGCTTCTGAAAAGGTATGAGCATCCGGCGAATCTATCATGCAGATAACTTTCCCATGTGCAAACAGTCGTGAATGATTTTTTCCACGAACCCTACACTTATCTTCACTTCTTAGGCTAGTTGCCGAAAGGTTATGCAGCAATCCTCGGAAATGGTAGCTTCCATTTTATGGGCGGTGTCGTCATCAATGGCAAAATGGGGTCGTTCAGGAATAGGAGCAGTTTCCACCGATGTCCGACCACATTTGAACTGGCGATGCCCGTGTTTGACTACGCCGTATGATGGTACATCGTCACTATAAACTTCTTTCATCTCATCAAAAGTCTCTTTTGGCGTACGACCTTTCAAGTATAAGAACCTGATCGCTGCTCTGCATTCAACTGCTTCCATTATAACACCTTAGTTCGCTTCACCAGACGTAAAAGACAAGCGAATATTAGTGGAAAGTTGCAATTTACAATGTGACATGTACAATTATACCTCTACAAGTTCCGTTTCCTGCAATAACCGGAACTGGATCAGGGGAAATCTTTAATGAACACCCCTCGTACCTACTTGTGGGAGAGTTTCATTTTCACTGGTACCCACGATCAACATCACTTGCTCTTTGGATCCAGGAAGATGGTCCGTTTTGCGATATCCAGACCTATCTGAAGCAACACGGAAATTCCACTTTCAAACCCCGGTCGATTTGGAGATTTATACGCTTAGGGGCTGTTGATCATTAAGATCATTGACTTTACAATATCGCGTATTAATAGAATGGATACCAGAGAAATTGAGAAAATTGAGAAATATCAGGATCTTTATCAGAGAGATAAAGAGGATATGGAAAACAAAGGTGATAATTGTCTCTGTGGTGATTGGTACACTTAGTCCAACACCCAAATTGCCACGTAAGCGGTTGCAGGATATTAGAATTGAGGTACGCATTGCTACACAACAGAGAAGTGACATCCTGTAATTTCTGCAAGAATCCCAAGAAACATTTTTGACATCTTAAAATTTCTCATTAAACCTAAAAAACAACATCCTTGCTAACTAAAGTAGCATCTATTAACTTTACAACAACGACGACGAAGATAATGATGATGATGATGATGATAGTGATGATTCTTTCAAATTTTAACACAAGGCGAACAAATTTAGTGGGTTGGAGCTAGTCAATTGCATCACCCTTAGTTTTCGGCTGGTACCTCGTCTTATGGTCCTGAATGGATGAAAAGCCGTTGACCTCGGCGGGACTTGAACTCAATATTATTGTTTCTAACATAGAAGACAAAACAAAAATGTTGTGATGGCTGGTAAGCAATGGGTTGCATTGACCTGGTACTTTAGTTATCAACGCGAAAAGGCTAAATGGCGAAGTCACCATAACAGGATTTAAAACATAAAACGTTAAGAATAGTAATTAAATAAAGTAAGATCACCGCTATACTGTCAATAATTTGCATAACTAAATTTCCAGTGAGAAATAAATAAAGACGAGCAAAACAGAAGGTGGACGGCATTATTCACATTCCAGTGTCTAAGCAAATATTTTAAAAAATTTGTTAGCGGCCTGTCGTATCAGCATGTGAATGTTTCTTTGTTGTAGAATAAGAATGACAGATGTCACAGCTTGCAGAACCGGTGAAAGAAAAAAATAGAAGTCTTCCTGTGATATTATTGTGTAGAAATTGTATTTATATAGTGTTTATCTTGTTGATTTATTGCAGGCTATTGTAAATCCACTCGAAAACAATCGTTGCTAACAACACCTACCTGAACTCTAAAGCACACATACTATTATATTAAATTAGGAAGATGAAAAATGCCACCATCACCATCGACATCATTACTATTAGTACAACAACTACAAATGATAATAATAATCCTTTCTACTATAGGCACAAGGCCTGAAATTTGGGTGAGGGAGGTCGTCGATTACATGAACCCCAGTACTTGACTAGTGCTTAATTTATCGACCCCGAAAGGATGAAAGGAAAAGTCAACCTCGGCGAAATTTGAACTCAGAACATAAAGGCGACCGAAATGCCGCTAAGCATTTTTGTGTTACTATGGTATGAAGGAAGACTGTCGATTTGGTAGATGTTACTTCAAGTCTGTTGTGGAGACAGGTTACTAGGCGATTTAAGTAAAATTGGAATATTTATACGTCGGTTGTGATCGGCCGTGAGCATGATGTTATCTGCTTGTTTATTTTGCGGAGGTGTAAGAAGTCGTGTGGATAAAAATAAAATTGCTTTATTTCTAAATGTATTGCTCAATATTTTTGTTACGAGTGGACAGCAAGAAATAATGTTAATATGATGACACTTAAAAAATGGTATTAGTAGGAGAGTTTGTTTTTTCTTTTTTCCTGTCGTTTTTGGAAGTATAAAGTATTCCCTGCGTTAGGTTTTTGAGTAAGATGCAGATTGAGCGAAGTAGTTTGAATCCCTACTAAGATTTGGAGAGTGGAGGATAGATGGATTAATCAAGTAAGGGTATTTGTCATTTTGCCTTTTCTGAGAATCTGTAAAAGAAAGCAATGGTTCTGTATGGTGAATATTTCTTTCGTTTTTTTTTTCATTTGTTATAATTTTGCTCCGTTCCTAAATTCTGGGAAGTTGACAACGTTGAGATCTGTAATTGTAGATGCTGGAGAGCGCGGTAATTCCTGCAGGCTCTAAGTATATGTTTGTGATTTTATTCTTTTTACTTGTTTCAATCATTTGATAGCGGCCATGCTGGAGCACCGCCTTTAGTCGAACAAATCGACCTCGGAACTTATTCTTTGTAAACCTAGTACTTATCCTATCGGTCGCTTTTTGTCAAGCAATGGTGAGGGGGACAAACACAGGCATACAAACACACACACACACACACAGACACACACACACACACA
>NC_068988.1:53454150-53455216 GCF_001194135.2 Octopus bimaculoides
ATATATATATATATATATATATATATATATATATACGACGGGCCTCTTTCAGTTTCAGTCTACCAACTCCACTCACAAGGCTTTGGTCGGCCTGAGGCTATAGTAGAAGACACTTGTCCAAGGTGAACTCGAAACCGTATGGGAAGCAAGTTTCTTACCACACAGCCACGCTTGTGCCAAAGAAAGCCACTCCATGTTTGTGATTTTGTGAGGTCACGACACTTCTGAGATTTTTTAGATTTCGAGGCATGAGATTGAATGAAACCGGGTCAAATTTATGGTTTAGGTGGGCGCTGCATATTTTTCGTTCTGTCTTTTCTTATTGTCTTCCTGCGAGGTATTTGGTGGCTAGTATTTGAGAAATGGCTAATAGAGACGAATGCTTAGTCTACCAGCGAACGGATGTTGTTTTTGGATGTTATTGTGACATGAGAAGTGGTGATACCTTTGTTGTTACTATTATTGAGGCTGTTAATTCCTGAATATAGAGATTAAACCCTTTACCTGTCCTGCGTATCACAAGTGAGATCTATTCAATTTGGCTAACGGATTTTTTAATTAATTATTTTTAACTAAACAGTTTGAAACTTCGTATACTGGTGGAATTTCTCACGTAGAACCCAGTTTACTTTGAACATTTTGACAAAATGTTGCATTTTAAAAGTTATTTCGTGTTAAAGGTGTCGTATTTGGGTAATTTTAACTAATCAATGATGTGTATTCAGTTGAAGAAAGCTACAGTTGTTTGTGATAGTAATCGAAGAGGAACAACTTCAGGGTCATCTCTACTAAATGTCACCACTCTGTTCTATTTTATTTTTTGTTTACTGCCTGTGTTGCATATTACACGCATTTTTTTTTTTTTGCTATCTTTTTGGTTCTCGCGTTGGAGTAACCAGTAAACATCGAAGAATAAACATCAAGAAGGAAGAAATATTATTTACATATATTTATTCGTTTGCCCGACATCGGTGTTTTATGCACAGATAAAGCGCACCAGTGTTTAAAAGATCTATAGCGCTATGGGTTCGCAGCTAGCTTTTTTGCTGTTGACGTGTATGTAGTT
>NC_068988.1:53459194-53462824 GCF_001194135.2 Octopus bimaculoides
TATTTGCCACTTAAATGTGGCTGAACCCTAAGGGTGGATGTTACTGTTGCTTTTAGCCCCAGGAGAACATCTCCTCCAGCTGGCTATTGACACACATCTGTGTCCTGTCTGTATTTGCAAAGGGAAGTCATCCTTCCCATCTTGATCTGCGATACGTACGGATTCGAGTTTCTGGGTATTTACCCGTCTTCAGCGTACGACAATCGCCGACCTTCAATGCGAAAAATGTCCCGATGCAAATACATATATCTTTTTCCAGTGAAATTATTCACTGATCTCGAAAAAGTGAAAACAAGCAATGTTAAATCTCTGAACGAGGTATTAACAGTAACTGCACGACAATTTCTAGTGAATGTTTTTGTTTTCCCAACCCGGTGTAATATGAACAGAATTTGCATTAAGATAAAAAAATATTATGATAGAAATTAATCATCTGCTAGATATTTGCATGTACCTCAGTTAATTAGTTTTATTAGATTAAGATAATTAAGAGAATGATGAAATACTATTTTAGAATTTCGTTTTCTATGATATTTAGAGGACTGCAGACTGCTACGGTATATTTTTAATTTATGGTATAGTCATGCGAAAAATTGTTTTTTAATATGACTATATCTTTTCGTTCAGCAAGATAAAAAATTAAGCTTAGCTCTAATAGTGTTGTCCAGAAAGCATTGTTTCCTTTTCATCAGACATGTGAACAGAAATCATTTGGTAAGATCAGGCAGGCTGCGTGCCACTATTTTTCAAATTTGACTACGATTTATTGATTGTGTGTTGTATCCTTATTTACATCTAGCAATGTCAGAAATAGTAAAATTGCAACACTAAGACAATAAGATGTCAATTGCAAAAAGACTTCAATTGGAGAACAAGTACAAGGCCACTAACTTTTGATGATAAGTCGAAAATAATTTTAATGAACTGATATTTTAGTTTGGTAGAGGCCCAGTGGTTAGGGCAGCGGACTCGCGGTTTCGATTCCCAGACCAGGCGTTGTGAGTGTTTATTGAGCGAAAACACCTAAAGCTCCACGAGGCTCCGGCAGGGGATGGTGGCGAACCTTGCTGTACTCTTTCACCACAGCTTTCTCTTACTTCCTGTTTCTGTTGTGCCTGTAATTCAAAGGGTCAGCCTTGTCACAATGTGTCACGCTGAGTATCCTCGAGAACTACGTTAAGGGTACACGTGTCTCTGGAGTGCTCAGTCACTTGCACGTTAATTTCACGAGCAGGTTGTTCCGTTGATCGGATCAACTGGAACATTCGACGTCGTAAGCGACGGAATGCCAACAACAACATTTTAGCTTGAAGGAAAGGAAACGAATAGTCATTACGTCTATCGAAAATTTTTCTCCGAATGGGGAAGAGAGGGCACTCCCGAAATTTCAGTCAGCCTGAAATTAACTCTAAATACTGAAAAGTGATCTGAATTTGAACTCAGAGTGTAGAAAACCGGAAGAAATACTGCACTGCTCTAATAATTCTGCCGACGCCCTGCTCTCGGAGTAATTGCAATAATGCTTTTTAATTTCCGAGTAATCAAAACAATAAATGCTGCGGCAAATTTTTGCCGTATAATATCCTCTCTCCGTAACTTCAGCTCCTTGACAAAAAAAAAAGAACCCGATGAGGCAGCAGCAGCAGTAACAGCAACAACAGCAACAGCAGTAGTAGTGGTGGTGGTGGTGGTGGTGGTGGCGGCGGTAGCGGTTGTTTAAACCTGTTACTTCCTGGTCCCGTATTCAATGTTAAAGTGCTCTTATTCAGCAGAATGCGTGGTTGTATTCTAAGTTTTCAGTTATGCAACTATTTACATTAGAAAGTCATGGAAATCACAACTTTCATTTTTTGTTTCTGACGAGTTGGTGTTGTTGTTGTTGTTGTGCTTCTGGTTAGCATTGATTGAACTGAACTATAAATACAGTCTTGTGTCCCTTGGCTACTGACGATAACGTCGGACAATTGCCGCGCTGATGACGCTTATTAAGGCAGAAACATACATCCACGGCTGTCCACTTATCTCTTGACAATGAGCCTGTCTTTTTCATTAATGATTCTTGTGATTATCTCTTTTTCTTAAATGGAGCTAGTCTTAATTGCTCTTTCGTAATTATGACACATCCTAAAGAGGCAGAAATAATTTTGATATACCAAGCATTTATATTGTATAATATATGATAAAGCCATATTTTTCTATGAATGCAGACCTACTTTATGACTACCTCGACTTTTATTTTTATTATGATTATTATTTTTCTCCAGAAACAGTGTATATACTGTCAGCTTATTAAATGCGCTCATCATTAAAAAAAAAAACGGTTGGATTACGTATGTCGAATGAACTTATAGATATTCTTCCAATGATTTGAAGCACATTTGTTTAGTGAACCATTGTTCGCTTCTTCAGCAAGTTCGACAACGAATCATTCTTCGCTGATATGGCCAGAATAAAATCGAAACATGCCTGGAGTTGTCTAACATTATCGCCGAACTATTAGAATCGTTAACATAATTGTTTTTGATTACATTTTTATATCTCTAGCATTATGTATGTTAACTTAAGTAAACAAGTTTCTGACATTGAGGCCAGGTTACACATTCTAGGGGGACATCTAGTCGTTTATTATTTTTTTTTATTTACAGGTTTTAGTTACTAGACTGCGGCCATGCTGGAGCACTGCCTTGAAGAATTTTAGTCGAATGAATCGACCCCAAATCTTGATATTCTTTAAGGTTGGTACTTATTTTATCGGTATCTTTTGCCGAACCACTAAGTTACGAGGTAAACACATTAACACTGGTTGTCAAGCGATGGCCACACACACACACGCCCCTCCCCCCCCATATATGATGGGCTTCTTTCAGTTTCCGTATACCAAATCCACTCACAAGGCTTTGCTCGGTCCGAGGTTATAATAGAAGACACTTGCCCACGGTGCCATCAGTGGTACTGAACCCGAAACCACACAGCCACGCCTGCGTATGTATTAATTTCTAAAATCAAAACTTTAGCAAAAATAAGGCCTATATACGAAACAGAAGCTTAGACGATATATCGATCCAAAGTCTCTATGGAAAGCCAAGACAGACTCGTAAACATCTTGCGTCCTTCCCAATAAATAAATATAAATCCGGCATACGCAATTTGTGTGTGATGCTTAATGTATATACACTGTTGATAGGCTACTTACTGCAATATATATCAAGAGATAACATTTCTTATGGACTTGCTGTATTAAAAACAATAAATAACAGTGAGAGAGGGAGACAAAAATTCGTCCATGCAGCGGCCAGCGAGAGCGCAGGGCAAATACAGCAGAAACTGGACTATGTTGGCGACGAGCTGGCAGAATCGTTAGCACGCCGGGTGAGATGCTTAGCGGTATTTTGTCTGCCGTTACGTTCTGAGTTCAAATTCCGCCGAGGTCGACTTTGCCTTTCATCCTTTCGGAGTCGATAAATTAAGTACCAGTTACGCACTGGGGTCGATGTAATCGACTTAATCCCATTGTCTGTCCTTGTTTGTCCCCTCTATGTTTAGCCCCTTGTGGGCAATAAAGAAATAAGAAACTGGACTATGTTGGCGACGAGCTGGCAGAATCGTTAGCACGCCGGGTGAGATGCTTAG
>NC_068988.1:53463298-53466662 GCF_001194135.2 Octopus bimaculoides
GTGTTTAATTTGTTCACTGAACAGCGCCACGAATTCCCCATTGTTTTTCAAAAATACCCCCTAAATCACAAAATAAGAGGGGAAAAACTGCCCTATTTTTCAAATCCTGGCAGCACCAGTGTAACTGGAAGCAGGATAATAATCTAATTCTACACTTTATCACATTCAAGAATATAAACACGTTTTTAAGCACAACACAGGCGAAGTCAAAAAGAAGCACAACCTTTCAAGAGAACTGCGTGAACGACAGTGCTCTCTCTCTCTCTCTCTCTCTCTCTCTCTAGCGTGAAGCTTTCTATCTGTGAGCATGCGCGCAACAGCCAAACACTGCGTCACTGGAACTGTGAAGCACACAGTTCTATACAAGTATTTTCGTATTTTTTTTCCTAAGCTAGGGGATGACTACTGACATTAAGCTTAAGGATTATATAATGAACATGTTTAAAGAAAGAATTAAAGAAAAAAAGGACTCATTATATTGAATGTTATCGATAATATCGAGTCGAAATAGGGGGTGCTGCAGCTCCGCAGTGCCTATACACGAACCGCCACTGTTCTGTTGTAATCTCAATGTCCCATAACTTGCTATATCTTTTATATTTCATTTATTTCAGCTCCTGGATTGAGACCATGCTGGGGCAGTACCTTGGTGGCCTAAGACGAACAAATTGACCTCAGTATTTATTTCCAAGTCTGGCACATACAGTATCGCTCTACAATGTCGAACTGCTAAGCTAATAGGATGTAAACAAACCAACACATACCAACACCGGTTGTTAAGCGGCGGAGGTGATAAGCAACACACGCGCGGGCGGGTGGGTCTGCCCACCTAGCGATCGGAGTGGCATCATTTTAATACTGAAACAATTCGAAGAGCATTGTGACCATCGATGTATAACAACATCCGATGGCCTGGTCGATACCGTGGCTAGAAAACGAGTTTCTACACAACGAAATTTCAGGTTCAGTCCCTACAACTAACATAATCGTATTTATGATTATTACATGAAATTCCTGATGAGTGCTGCTTAATTTCAGTTTTAGGATATTTTCATTGTTGTCTGTTTAATCATCAAACCAATCGTCCACTTGGTTTTGTGGAATGAATCGCGAGTGTGATCCACATTAGTGGACGGTTAACAAATATGAGACGCTGATGCTTAACACACAACCATCCTAGATCATAAGCATCAAATCTGCTTGCCTTTGCGGGTCGGATTGATGCGTAAACTAGATCTCAAGAGTCGTGGCCGGGTGAGAAGAACCCTATTATTATTCATAATGTAAGCCGAAATAAATGAATAAAGGAGTCAATATAAAGGAGCACGTGTGTATATCTACAAGGACGTGCCGAAAAGTTCCTGGCTTTGAGTACAAAAATACAGGAGGATCAGTTAATTATGATTTCTATCGAACATATTCCCCTTCTCAGATTCACGCACTTATTACAGCAGTCCTTCAGTTTTTCCAAGCCTTGTAAAAGAACTCAGGAGTTTGGGCCTCCAACCTGGCCTTTCACGACACCCTTAAATCCAGGAACGTTTCTGCAACAAGGTGCAATGCAGTGGGACTGATACCGGAATCATATGATGCATACATACATACATACATCAAAGACTATTTTCCATTCTTTCCGAGCCTTAAACTGCTGGTTGTTCCTTCATCTGTCTTCATCTTTTGTTTTCTGTAAATTTGAACTCTGTGTGTGTGTGTGTGTGTGTGTGTATACGAGGGGGCGCTGAAAGGTTCCTAGCTTTGAGTAAAAGAAAATACAGGAGGATCAGTTAACTATGATTTTATTCAACATATCCTCTCAGATTCACACACTTATTGCACCAGTCCTTCAGTTTTTTTCTGAGCGTTGTAAAAGAACTCGGAAATTTGGGCTTCCAACCTGACCTTTCACGATACTCTTAAAGCCAGGTACTTTTCAGCACCCGCTCGTACATATGTATGTATATATGAGTGTGTGTATGTGTGTGTAAGACCTGAAGAGAAAATAAACCGGACATTCACAGTGACATTTGTAATGTTATGTAATATATATGTGACCTGATTCTTGAAACAACTGCAGTACTCAACGACCTGTTCAATCCTACTTTTTTTTTATTTTTTTTTTTTACAGTTTTGCTTATCGCATTACAAACTACCTTTGTTGTTTTCAAAATAGGAGTTGTATAGTATCTGTCATTTTACTGGAAATTTCTGCTTAATCTCGATATCAGACGAACTGTATTTAATGCATTGATTAATAAATTAGTAAATTTATTGATCAATTATCGAGTCTTCTGTGTTCTCTGTATAAGTCTGTTTGTTAGAGACTAACAAACTACGTTTTACCACGGTCAGTCGACCGATCTCTTTTACATTATTCTCTGTGTGGTGGTGGTGGTGGTGATGGGTCTTGTGTGTGTGCGTTAATATTTCGCTTAGGCATAGTGATATTAATTACCTGGTGAAGACGGCGAGCTAACAGAATCCCTAGCACGCCGGACGAAATGCTTGGCGGCATTTCAACAATCTTTACGATCTGAGTTCAAATTCTGCCGGGGTCGACTTTGCAATTCATCCCATAGGAGTCGATAAAATAATTACCTGTGAAGTTGTTGTTGTTGGCACTCCGTCGCTTACGACGTCGAGGGTTCTAGTTGATCCGATCAACGGAACAGCCTGCTCGTGAAATTAACGTGCAAGTGGCTGAGCAATCCACAGACACGTGTACCCTAAACGTAGTTCTCGGGGATATTCAGCGTGACACAGTGTGACAAGGCTGACCCCTTGAATTACAGGCACAACAGAAACTGGAAGTTAGAGTGAGGGAAAGTTGTGGTGGAAGAGTACAGCAGGGTTCGCCTCCATCTCCTGCCGGAGCCTCGTGGAGCTTTAGGTGTTTTCACTCAATAAACACTCACAACGCCCGGTCTGGGAATCGAAACCGCGATCCTATGACCGCGAGTCCGCTGCCCTAACCACTGGGCCATTGCGCCTCCACACCTGTGAAGTACCTGTCGATGTAATCAACTAGTCCCCTCCTCTGAAAGTTCAGACCTTGTGCCTATAGCAGAAAAGATATTAATAACCTGGTGTGAGAACTTAATATACATATGCTTTAGAAAAGCGCAATAGTCGCATACAAGGCGTTATGAGAAATTATACGAAAACAAGTGAACAAGAAATTATGTAAATATATAGGCGCAGGAGTGGGTGTGTGGTAAGTAGCTTGCCTACCAATCACATAGTTCCGGGTTCAGTTCCACTACGTGGCACTTTGGGCAAGTGTCTTCTACTATAGCCTCGGGCCGACCAAAGCCTTGTGAATGGATTTGGTAGATGGAAACTGAAAGAAGCCCGTCGTATATATATA
>NC_068988.1:53468329-53469437 GCF_001194135.2 Octopus bimaculoides
CTGCTCGTGAAATTAACGTGCAAGTGGCTGAGCAATCTACAGACACGTGTACTCTTAACGTAGTTCCCGGGGATATTCAGCGTGACACAGTGTGACAAGGCTGACCCTTTGAATTACAGGCACAACAGAAACAGGAACTAAGAGTGAAAGTTGTGGTGGAAGAGTACAGCAGGGTTCGCCACCATCCCCTGCCGGAGCCTCGTGGAGCTTTTAGGTGTTTTCGCTCAATAAACACTCACAACGCCCGGTCTGGGAATCGAAACCGCGATCCTATGACCGCGAGTCCGCTGCCCTAACCACTGGGCCATTGCGCCTCCACAAGTAATGTTTATAACACAGTATGTTCGGACGAGCACTTCCGTAATTTGAAGGGAAAAAAAAAAGAAAGAAAGCAAATCCATTGGGCTTGGCACATACAGACATTGCATACAGATATCACATATCTGGATTCATAAGGCTTTTCTTTCATTGGCAGAGATGATAAAAAATTTTAAAAATTTGTACTGATTTAACTGAGAGGAACCGGTTCTAATCACGATTCTAATCAAGCTATGACTTTGAACGTATGTTGGCGGTTTTTATTTCATAAAACAACATTTTAAAAATTAAATAACAATCATAATAAAATTCTTTTGCTTATACAATTGAGTTTAAGGAGTGGATTAATTGCAACGGACTGTATGTTTGACACTGTTGTTCTTAAACACACCTAGAATTTTAACGTTCTAAAGAAACTGCAACACAGTCGTGTTTTCAATGCAACACGTGTAAAAAGGAGAGTTATACAACTTATAAATATGCATTACTGATGTGATACCATTGAAAGAAAGAAAGAAAGAGAGAGAGAGGGGGAGGAAGAGAGAGAGAAACAGAGATTCATAGAGAGAGAGAGAGAGAGAGAGAGAGAAACGCGCGCGTGCACACACATATGTATATATATATTAAAGAGAGAGAGGAGGCGACTAACAGATACAGAGAGACAACAGCGACGGTGATGACGACGAAGAGGTTTCTATGCAGTTTCCATCCATTAAATTCCACTCACAAGGTATCAATAAAACTTGAGGCGATGACCATGTTTACCCTTGCTAGTGTAAACCGGTGTGTC
>NC_068988.1:53469614-53471277 GCF_001194135.2 Octopus bimaculoides
ATAATCATTGATATTGATATGATCACTGAAGCCCTTAAGAGCAGTGCCCCTTCATGGCTGCAGTCCAGTGACTGAAACCAATAAAAGATCAAAGGATTTGCGGTTGTGGACATCCGGGACATGTGATTAGAACGTCGTAGGAAAGAATCGTAAGACGGATTCTTCAAGTCAAGCCAACCAATGGAAGCCCTAGGTGTAGACCAAGCACGTGATGGTTGGATAATATTCATAGACTCAGTTAGGGCGGTGAACTGGCAGAATCGTTATCGCGCCGGGAAAAAATGCTTAGCAGCATTTCTCCCGACTTAACGTTCTGAGTTCAAATTCCGCCGAGTTCGACTTTGCCTTTCGGGGTCGATAAAATAAGTACTAGTTGAACACTGGAGTCGATGTAATCGACTTATTCCCTCTCCAGAATATTGGTAACCAATATTCGGTTACCAATTTGAAACCAATATTTAAAAGCGGCGAGCTGGCAGAATCGTTAGCACGCTGGGCTAAATGCTTAATAGTATGTCGTCCGTCTCTTCGTTCTGAGTTCAAATACATCTGAGGTTGGCTTTCCTTTTCATCCTTTCGAGATAGGTAAGAGAAGTATCAGTTGAACACCGGGGTTGATGTAATCGACTTATCCCCCTGCCCCGAAATTGCTAGCCCGGTGCCAAAATTTGAAACCAATATCCGTAGTCTCATTTGGGATTCCACCTGGAAAGTCAAAAGACGGTTGCTTCTGCTGGGACCTATGGAAGAGGTGCCTGACGTCTCTACCTCACCGATACTTCCAGGAATAGTAGGTGGACAAGGGATAGACACTTGATAATTATAGTGCACTTTTGTGAAGGAACGTGGCTTTGTGGTTAGGGTATTCGGCTCGCTGTCCTGAGTTCGATTCTTGACGGCGCGTTGTGTCCATCAGCAAGATAATTTATTTCACGTTGCTCAAGTCCACTCAGCTGGGATGAGGGGAAGTGAGTAGTACTTGTATTTCAAAGGGGACAATCTTGTCACATTCGGTGTGTCATGCTGAATCTCCCTGAGAACTACGTTAAGGGCATGCGTGTCTGGTCTGTAATGGAGTATTCAGCCACTTGCACATTAATTTCACAAACAGGTTATTTTTCTGTTGATCGGATCAACTGGAACCCTTGTCGTCGCAGCCAACGAAGTGCTGATTTATTGTGCGTTTTTAGCAGGAATACAGCAAAGTGTCAGTGATGAGATATGAACTATTAACCCCACATACCGTAGGCTGCTACCCTATCTACTCACTCGGCTATCCCACACGACGTTATCAATTCTATATTTACTCTTTTACCTGAACATTCTTCAAATTTTTTTGTTTGAAAAATTCCTTCTTGATAATTTTGTCTTATCTCACGCCTCTGTTCTTTCATTTATAATACGTAGGCTGGCGATATATGAAATAACGACGTTCTTGTTGGTGGTGGTCGTGGTCGTCGTGAGTGTGATTGTGGTGGCGAAGGTGGTGACGGCGGCGGCAGTGATTGTCGTAGTTGTGGTGGTAGAAGTGGTGGCGGCGGCGGTAGTGATTGTGGTATTTGTGGTAGTAATGTTACTATTGTTGCTGGTGGTGGTGGTGGTGGTGGTGGTGGGGACGGTGAGGGCGATGGGGCCGATGAGGGCGGTGGTGGCGGTGGTGATG
>NC_068988.1:53472914-53473766 GCF_001194135.2 Octopus bimaculoides
AGTGGTGATAGTGGTTGTGGTGGTGGTGGTGGTGGTGGTGGTGGCGGGTGCGGTGGCGGTGGTGGTGGAATAACATTGATAAGAGAAAATTTAATTCGGTGAAGTGTGGGTGCTATTGCCTGCTTGGTTCCCGAGTGCTTGCGTGCAAGCGTGTTACACAGGCGAAATACCCAGCATTCCTAGTGTAAAGACTGAGAATGAATTCATTAACAAAATGTCTTTCTTTATCATTCACTCGTTTTAGTCATTGGACTGCGGCCATGCTGGAGTACCATCTTGAAGGATTTAGTCGAAGAAAATCAACCCTAGTAACTAATTTTTCATTTTTAAAACTGGTATTTATTCCATCGTTCTCTTGGACCGAACTGCTACGTTAAAGGGACATAAACAAAGTAAAACCGGTTGCCATGCAGTGGGAGGTGGGAGTGAAAGACAAACGTGAACACAAACATAAAGACACAAATATACATACATACATACATTCATACATACATACATACATACATACATACATGGATATGTTAGTAGAAAGCTCCGAGGGCTCTTGAGGTTTAAAGCAGCATTTTTAGATAGAGTTAGTTTCCTCTGAAACACATTCTGCTTCATTATCTCATGTCCCTTGATGCCACATCAAATGTATGCACTTGGTGCATAGTTTACGATGATCAAGGGAGTCAAACTGATACGTACATAAGCATGTATATTGTTTGTTTCTTCTCGAGCCATGCCTGACTCATAAGGGCCGGTTTCCCGGTTTCATTGGTTTATAGGTTACCCACCTGGACGGGATGACAGTCCATCGCAGGTGAGCAGCTAAATGCAGGAGGAAAGAGTAAAAGAAAGTTGTGGCTA
>NC_068988.1:53475865-53477197 GCF_001194135.2 Octopus bimaculoides
TTTGTTTCTTCTCGAGCCATGCCTGACTCATAAGGGCCGGTTTCCCGGTTTCATTGGTTTATAGGTTACCCACCTGGACGGGATGACAGTCCATCGCAGGTGAGCAGCTAAATGCAGGAGGAAAGAGTAAAAGAAAGTTGTGGCTAAAGGAGTCAGCAGAAGCTCACCATCACCTTCTGCCGGAGCCGCGTGAAGCTTAGGTGTTTTGCTCATAAACACACACATCGTCCGGTCTGAGATTCGAACCTGCGATCGCGAGTCCGCTGCTCTAACCACTAGGTCATGTGCCTCCACCTAAGCATTTATAGGCCTCTGTTATTAGTTAAGTGTTAAACACTTATAGTAAGCGAATTAGTAACACCTTTTTGTCTGAAGCTACTTGATTTAATATGTATATAAATGGATTGATTGATCGATTGATTCCCTGGGATAGGTCAAGAAATGTGCACATCTCAGATAAAAAAACCTAATAAGGGTCGAAAATCGTTTAAAGCTGTTCAACATTTTTGCAACCTATAAATAGGCTCACTTGACATGTTTGTATGTCTACTAATTAGGTATATTGGAATATATATGTAAATATGTATATATATGCACTCACATATATCTACAAACACGCATGAAAACATCTATATATACATCTATATATATATATATAGTCGTTTGTGAGTATTCATGCGCGCGCGTGCGCGTTGCAAACTATTTCGTCTTTTTACCAAAACAATATTTACAGGCTGTTGTTATAAAAAACAATATGACTCAATATAGACAAACGGTCAAATTAACTTTCGAAGTTCTTGTGTGTAAACTTTCTACTTTATTCCCAGGCTTTTATACCTGGCTGGGAACAACCCTAACACGGCAAGACATTCTTTCTTCCCTCGTCATCTTCCTTTTTCTCCTCCTTCTCCTCCTCTTTCTCCTCCTCCTCTTCTTCTTCTTCTTCTTCTTCTTCTTATAGGGTTCCCTGACTGAATCTCCTTCGGAGATATTACCACATTTGCTATGACTGTGTATACCATTATTTTTCATTCATATCATTTAATCTCAATGCAAACGTTTACATTTTTCACATTATTATTTTTCTTTTTTGTTTGTTTTTGTAACCCCTGTCTCTATAGCACCCCCCCCCCCTCCTCGTAAGAAAGGGATTGTATGATGGACGAGATCGAAAGGGCTGAAAACAGACCTTTTCCTCTTAGACCAAGCTCTCATCAACTTTTTCAAGTTCTACTCGAAAACAAAAAAGTGCCGGAAGAGAGGGAAGTGTTTCCTCCAAGCTGGATGACAGACCTGGGCATAGTCCAAACGTACGAATCTGGACTGTGCATG
>NC_068988.1:53477207-53480760 GCF_001194135.2 Octopus bimaculoides
GGAAGTGTTTCCTCCAAGCTGGATGACAGACCTGGGCATAGTCCAAACGTACGAATCTGGACTGTGCATGTGTCTGTCGATTGGAGAAGAGCAACTGGGTGAAAGCACTTATACTGGTCAAGGTGATCGTATTTTTGCGGGGTTTCCACGAATAGCACTCGGAAGCCTTCCCTCTTTTGGAAAATTATCCTTTCTGTAGTTTTTTTTTTTTTTTTTGTTTCCATTGGGAAATTTTAATTTTTGTTTTCAAAGAAGAACATAACGCATCATGCGGTCCAGAAATCGAAACCACAATCTTACGATCATGAGTCCAACACCCTAACCACTAAACCATGCGCCTCTACTATGCACTCACGTAGGCCATCGTGAGATCGCAACAGGTCAGGTGTGGAAGTATGCACCTTTGCAGTGCTTTGCTGGATTCACTATTTGTCAGTATATTCCGGGTCCTTCTGAACGACCCGTCAAGCAGAGCTCCAGCCTTCCTCATCTGCCATGACCATATGACATGTGGTCGACCAGCATGGATCGTCAATCCAGCCAGATCCTCAGTGAAGAGAACACAGTTAGCAGGGTTTGACTCTGAAAATCGAATAACATGGCCAAACAGTCTGAGCTGGCGCTCCTGAATCATAGGCGTTAGAGGACGCATCCCAGTCTCTGAGTAGAGATTTATAAGGGATGATCGTGGGATCATCAATAAAACATGCAGCAAAACTTCATTAGCTTCAAGTTCACTCTAGAATGCTGGCGATAGATTTCTAAGTTGATCAACACATGATTTTAGCACTTCTATCGTGATTTAAACCGATAGGGGCGAGGGAGACGGATTTAACACTGACAGCTAACAAAGCCTCTAGCCAACAACGCTATAGTTCACAAAAGGCGATATATAAACTATAAGAAAAATAACATGAATAAAAAATGTGTCAGATGTCTTTTACGTAAACATAAAAGTGCTCAACAACACTCGTGAGAAAGTGTATAGAAACTATTGTAAGTGTTTCTATATAATTAACCTTTGACATGCACACACACGTGCGCGCGCGCAGACTCGCAGAGCCGGATTTGACGTCGTGTGTGTGTGTGTGTGTGTGTGCGCGCGAGTGTATGTGTGTAAATATACATCGATACATACATTCAGACAAAATACACACAGGCACACACACACACACACACACACACACACACACACACACACACACACACACACACACACACACACACACACACACACACACACATATCGTTTGTAGAAAACAAATCCGGAGAAAGAGCACACTCTAAGATGTAGAGTAGCATATGTTAAAAATGTGAAAGGGCGGTTTATGGGATTAACTTAGGTTTTTCGTTCATAAAGGGTTTAGCTTTATGGCGTTTCGTCAGAGCCCAAAACCTGTTGGCCTATGACGGGAAACCTAAGATAGACCTTTATGGACGGGAAACCTAAGGTAAACCCATAAACCGGCCTTCCCTACTTTCAATATATATATATATATATATCACAGAAATAGAGAGTTAATATAAAAATTACTTCCTTTATACATGAACTCCAGTCGTCTTGGTTTGATGGCGAACTCGTGTAATATCCTGTCATGCAGTTCTTCTTGTCCAAGTTGTTCAAAATGCTTTTCTCAATGGAAATACGAGCCAGTGAAGACAGCCGTTCTTCTATGCTTCTCAGATATGAGCGGATTCTATCCAACGTTGAGAAACTTCTCTCATTAGCGACTGATATTAAAGGGATGCTCAGCACTAGCTTAAATAGTTTAATGGATTCCGGCATAGCAGAAATGAACTCCAATTTATACAGTAATTCCAAAATGGAGGTGACTTGCACTTTTTGAAATCACTGTCAATATACATATATTTTAGCTCGTTCACTAAGTTCTTACAGTCAAAAATACAAGGATATTTGTTTTCTTGAGAGTCCATATGTTGCATGGGAAACGAGTTAGCAAACTCTTCAAACTTATTAATATCTAGTAATTCAAAAACTGCATGCTCCCGAATGCCAGAAAATCTCTCTTGTAAGGACATTAGAATGTTACCAATTATTTCAAAATAGGTAGTTTTGTAATAATTTGTGCCCCTCTGATTCTTTTTCTAGGAGGAGGATGGAACTCATCTGCATGTTTAATGACAGCAGCTGCATCGCGTAGAATGTTTTCATAAGGTTCATCCATACGATAACCTTCAACGCAATGAATGAAGTAATCTAGTTTATTCTGACCATACTTTATGTCGAGTAGCTTACATTGTAGGATATCAAAGACTTCTCCAGCCTGAGAAAGCAATTGATGAAAGCAATTGTTGAAAAACATGAATGTGAAATCATTCAACTTTACCAATAGATTGTCTGTTTGACAAAGTGTATCTTCATCCCACTTTTGACTAAAACTTAGAATGCTTAGAATAGCATCATTTTGTTTCGCACAGTGATGGAATACTAACATTAAACTGCATGAAAACGTTTTCCCGCTTGGTACTGGAAGATGTAAATTTACTAAATGCGCGTAAATGAGTAAAAAAATATATATAATTATTAAATATTATTAGAAACTGAATTAAAAATATTGTTACAATATTTTGTACTGTAGAAATATAACTGATTCATTGTGCATAAGTTTTAAGAACAAAATCTTATATGGTCCCCCAAGGGTCAAATGAACCCGAATTAGAACCACTGACGTTCATAATCTGCCCATATACCTATCAGCATGGCAGATTTTAAATATATCTACATTTCTTTAGTCCGTTTACTGGTGGTGATGAACCATTGTGTCTGCAATGTATAAAGGCTACTTAACTTTCTTTTTCGCATTGTAAGAATCTCACCGACTTCATTATTTGTTACTTTAATTCTATATAATCATTTCTTTACCTTATACAAATATTCTCTTCGAGGTGAAATGCACTAAAAGCTTGTGCAGTGTGCAGCTGTTGTCTACAGTGACATCTGTGCAATAAAATGCACCTGTGCTTATAAGGTAACTCCTCCACAAAATGTGTCTGCGCCACCACCAGAACAACGTGCAGCTGTGATGTCCATTCATTTATTTATTTATTTATTTTATAATGGCCATGCTAAATTACAGCATCATTAGACACGAGAGGACAATGTGCCAGTCACAGGTTCGTTGGATATCTGAGTTTCGACCAAAGTGGGAAGGGATTATCTGTGCAATGTATATATGAATCTATATATATATCTATATATATAAAAATGAGAATGTGTGTCTGTCTGTCTGTCTGTCTGTCTGTCTGTGTGAATCCCTAAAACTCGAGAACTACGCAACCAATTTCATTCAAATTTTACACATGCCTTACTTAGGGTTCCAGTTGTGTTTTAGTCAAAAAAAATTATTAACTTCTTGCAGAGTTCGAGCACACGGCAACATAATATCTCCTCCACTATTTAAGTATTACGTGTCAAAAGTGAAACAAAAACACTCATGTCAAATACTTTCACTTTAAAAATGAAACTATTCCACTAACTGAAACAATCACATTTCGATACTGTAATGACAGATACTTTCACAGAGAGAGAAAG
>NC_068988.1:53483260-53486008 GCF_001194135.2 Octopus bimaculoides
TTCTGTTCTAATTTTGTTAATATACGGGAACGTATATCGGCATCTTTTCTTGCAGTTAACCATTGAATGAAAATTAGATGTTTGAACAAATCTGGGGTTAATTCATGTAATTTTCACATTCTCTGTTAACGACCCCAGCATAGGTGATGAAATCTTCATAATCTTTTTTTAACTAAGTTTAAACACTACCAACAAGTATTGAACAGGGAACTTCTTTCAATGAAAATTCTCGATAATAAATTGTTTCATCGAAACAAATCTCACCTGGTTTCTTCGGCAGAATATAATTACAGTATTTTTTTGTGTTCGGCAGGGGATAACTTTCTTAAAAGTAGTGGCAACTTCTCGTCATTCCAATTTTTAGATTCTTCTTTGAAGATTTTTTCATAGCTTCTAAAATATGCAGAAAATGTAGTACTTTCTGAGTTATAAATAAATACTCCAATTCAGTTTGCTACGCTGTCTGACGAGAACGAACTTGAAGTATTTTTAGACTCCTTCAACATTACCTCCAGTAATTGTTGGTATTTTTGTTGTTGCTGTTGTAGTTGTTGTTGTAACTGTTGTTGCTGTTGCAACTGCACCTCGCAAACTAATAAGTCTTCCATGCTAATGATTTTTTCTTTGATTTCGTACAAAAGAAGAAAAAACAAAGAAATTAACGTCCGACGCAAGCTTCGAATATCTCGTCGCCACTTTTACATCCCAGTTGTTGCCCGACTCTTAGGTAGTATTGTGGCACACAGCACTCTTGTTTTTTGTTGTTCTAAGCACTCTTGTTATCACTCTTGTTTTTCGCTCGAACGGACTTTAGTGCGATTTTTTAACCCCAAGAAGACAGCTCTACCTGATTAACACTGTACAGCTGTTTCCGATATATTGTGATCAGGGAAATCGAATCCCTACCACATTCTAGCGACGGGACCAACACCCAGTAATTCGAACAACTACCATTACGGCAACTTCTGGGTTCGGTGCGAGTTCAACGCGGACCTAACACACCAACCCTTACGACCTCTACCGGCCGCTGTCTCAACCAATACGCTACTCTTTATTAGAGTTCGGCTAGTCCATTCTTCCAATCCCCCAAGGGTGTCAATGACTCTCGCCACAATACGTATTGCATCAACACCTGCACAATGTGCATCTGTAGTATAATAATGAGGCTGTACAGTGTGCATATATGGCATTACATTGACACCTGTACAATGTGCATCAGTTGTGTAATAATGATGCTGTACAATGTGCATGCAGGGGATGGTGGCGAACCCTGCTGTACTATTTCGCCACAACTTTCTCTCACTCTTATTTCCTGAGTTTCTGTTGTGCCTGTAATTCAAAGGGTCAGCCTTGTCACACTGTGTCACGCTGAATATCACCGAGAACTACGTTAAGAGTACACGTGTCTGTGGAGTGCTCAGCCACTTGCACGTTAATTTCACGAGCAGGCTGTTCTGTTGATCGGATCAACTGCTAACATACAGTATGCATACGTGGTGTTGTATTTGACACCTGTACATTGGAGTTTTGGATGTTTCTAGAACATCTGTAATAGAGTGTGCAGCTGCAGTGTGACATAAACATGCTTGGAGTTAGCATTAATGCGTATATAGTGCAAATGGATGTGCAGCTTGTGGTAGATGGGGTGCGGTTTATGGGTGATGTCTGTTTGTGAATGGGGAACTCATTTACATCAACGTCATAAGCAACAACAACAGCAGCAGCAGCGTTATTACTAATAGGCATCACCACCTCTGGTGTCAAAACAACAACATGCACATCGTCACGACCAGGACTGCCATTACTATCACCACTACCCACAACTACCAACAACCGCCCCTTCAAGACTACTAGGGAAGAAAAGAAAAATAACTGCAAGAAGAAGAAGAAGAAGAAGAAGAAGAAGAAGAAGAAGAAGAAGAAGAAGAGAAGATGATGATGATGAAGAAGAAGAAGAAAAGATGATGATAAAGAAAAAGAAGAAGAAGAAGAAGAAGAAGAAGAACAACAACAACAACAACAACAACAACAGCTCTAGCAACAACAACGATCACCACTAACACAACAAGAGCAACGACAGCAGCAGCAGTAGCAGCAGCAGCAGCAGCAGCAGCAGCAACAACAACGACGACGACGACGATAACTATAGCAACAGCAACAACAGCACACAACCACAGCAGCAACAACATCAATAACAATACTGTTAGCGTTGTCAGCACTACTGCTTCCACCCCCGCCACCTCTACAACTACCAACGACATAATAATATCATTCACCTACTTAGCAGCAGCAGCAACAATAACAACAACAACAACAACAGCGATAACAAAGACATCATCATCATCATCATCATCACCATTACTATCCTCATACTCTTCGCCCACAAATCATCATCATCAACATGGCTATCATCGTCATCGTTTTCTTCTGACGCCTCTTCCTCCATCATCATCATCATCATCGTCATTGCCGTCGTCATCATTATCGTCATCATCGTCGTCATTATCATCATCATCATCATCATCATCATCACCACCACCACCATCATCGTCATCATCATCATAACAATCGCCGACATCATCATCATCATCATCATCATCATCACCACCACCACCACCACCATCATCGTCGTCATCATAACAATCGCCGACATCATCATCATCATCATCATCATCATCATCATCACCACCACCACCACCATCATCGTCATCATCATCATAACAATCGCCGACATCATCATCATCATCC
>NC_068988.1:53487791-53488433 GCF_001194135.2 Octopus bimaculoides
CACCACCACCACCACTACTACCAGCATCGTCATCACTGCACTGTCACAGGCACGTAAAAGATAAGGCTGTGTGTGTGTGTGTGTGTGTGCGCATGCGTATCCGGAAGTACCCGTTTGTATGTGCTTGCGTGTTTCGTTGCAGGTTAGCTTTGGGAGAACCGACCCTAACCCTTGCACATGCGCACGTAGGTACACATACACGTACACGAACACACGTGTACCCCGGCTTCCCAACACCCGAGCCAAGCATTACTTGAGTACAATAATGAACTGTTTTTATCAGCCTGCAAGGTTTCAGGGTGCAGAAACACAACAGGTGTTCAACCTTGTTTCACACTGATTACTTCAACAGACAGACAACCAAGCTGTTGTTTTCTGTTTTTCTTCACATATATCCTTACCCGGTTTCCTTTTCCCCCGAATCAATTTCTTTTGTCTTTCCCCTCTCTCTCTCTCTCTCTCTCTCTCTCTCTCTCTCTCTCTCTCTCTTTATTTCTTCCTTTCTTTCCTTCTTTCTTTCTTTTTTTTTCTTTCTTTCTTTCTTTCTTTCTTTCTTTCCTTCCTTCCTTCTTTCTTTCTTTCCTTCTCGCTTTCTTTCTTTCTTTCTTTCTTTCTTTCTTTCTTTCTTTCTTTCTTTCTTTC
>NC_068988.1:53489033-53494146 GCF_001194135.2 Octopus bimaculoides
ATGCATACATGTATATATGTATGCATCTATGTATATGTGTATCTATGCATGCATGTACGCATGTGTGTACATTTGTATGTGTATATATGTATCAACATGTGTAGATATTTATGTCTATTACTACATGCATTGTGTGTATACACACGCACGCAAACATATATACGTGCATACATACATTGTATGGATCTGTATGCAAGTACATATATGCAAGTACCTTTGTACACATGCGTGCAAGAAAAGTACTGTTTGTATGGATGTGGATAGAAATACATACATACATACATACATACATGCGTGCATGCATACATACATACATACATACATACATACATGTATGTGCCTATGGTTCAGCACTATTATCATTAATTTATAAAGATTTATATGAACCAAACTTTTCTTCTGTTCTGGGAACAACCTCATCTGCTTTCTTAATTACTATTTGTTTTTTTCGTAAGGCGACGAGCTGCTATAATCGTTAGCACGCCGGACAAAATGCTTAGCACAGCCTCATTTGCTCTCGTTATTATTTTTCATGTTTTTAGTTGGACCAATAAATTTTGTCTATGCTGTTTAGAATTATTTTAGCTTATTTTAGAGTCCTGGTTGATCACCTAGGTTGTCTAATACATAGTGCTGGTCCTGAAGTAAGATACACAGTTCTACTAGGTTTGTCTGAAAGTTCTAAATTTAGTTGGAGAGTAAGAGCACCATTGAAGACTTCTACTTTATGTAATGTATTGAAGGCAATCAGCTTATCGACACCTAATACTCTAAAAGTTATACTTCATCTGCAAAACAAACGAAACACTCGCCAGTTTTATTGTCTTAATAATGCTTTGGTGTAGCAATAATATAAGCATAGAGCTGAAGATTCGTTTATAAAAAACAACAATACTACCAATAGCGATCTATGCAGCTGAGACCTCGAAGATGACAGCAAAAATTGCCCACCAACTCGACGTATTTTATCAGCGGTGTCTCAGAAAGATCCAAAGAATACGATATCGAGAGAGAGTGGCAAATGAAGCCATTCTCCAAGCAGCAAGAATAAGGCCTCTGTATGCAATTGTAACTGAACGATGAATGACAATGGCTGGACACATACTAAGACTGCCAGAGGAGAGGCTTGCCAAAACAGCCATGGGCTGGATGCTGCTGGAAGGTAATCGAAAAAGAGGCCGGCCAAGGAAGACATGGTATAGCACTTTCAAAGAAGACCTACACAGACAGAACATCACTTGGGAAGAAGCATACCGGTTGGCCAGAGACAGAGATAATTGGTGATCACTGACTCACTGACTGCTCGATGTGTTGCTCAAAGACACCAACGGGCAGAAGAAAAAGAAGAAGAAGAAGAAGAAGAAGAAGAAGAAGAAGAAGAAGAAGAAGAAGAAGAAGAAGAAGGAGGAGGAGGAGGAGGAGGAGGAGGAGGAGGAGGAGGAGAAGAAGAAGAAGAAGAAGAAGAAGAAGAAGAACGTTGCGACAGCGAGTAGTTCCAACACTGCTTCGTTTTACAACCTAGTGAATCGGGGCTATTTGAGAGATAAGAGTCTTAGCTAAGGACTCGACAAAGTGCTGTAGGTAGACGATACAAGGTTTCATGGGTCTCCATACAACGCTACAAATATTAGTTGCAAGTATTGTTGTTGTTGCTGTTAATATATGCAGGTTCAGATTTGTGACTTCTTGGTGTCTTTTCACTTAAGCGAAGTAAACCGACAGAATCCTTAGAGCATCAGACAAAATACCTGGTGGTATTTGTTCCGAGTCTTTTCATTCTTATTTAGTTGAGGCTCTTTACCTTCTGACTCTGAATCCCATCAATGTCACCTTGTCTGGTTAATAGAATTTAGTACCAGTCAAGTGCAACAGTGGGGTTAATCCGACTGCTGATCTGTACCAGCATGCGATGGTATAGACACTAAATCCTGCAATGCATTTATTCGGCATTCTAAAACCTTTGCCACTTCACTGTCCAGTAGAGTAGCTCTGGGGAACGATGTGTTGAGCAGGGGTCCACTACAAGCGACGCTTTTATGGGAGCAGTACTTTTGGGCTGCTGTATAAGCCCGTAAAAAAGGACGGAGAATCTCTATGCACGTCACTGTCATTTTCCGCTTAGTTATATGTATTTCTGACTCTACCATTACCACATTAATGTAGTCGGGTCACTCAACATGTAACTCCGTACAACCTGTTGTATGGTCGGGTCGCCGGCGACTAAACCGGCAACCCCACCGAGCTTGCTTGATGAAGAAGATGAAGAGGACACCCTGCAGAATGGAAAGCAAAACAAGTCAAAGGGCGGAGTAACTCGTAAAAGTCAACAGCCATCCAGTAGGGTCTATATAAAAGAGTTAACCTCAATGAGGAAAACTCCCCGAGCTAGGGTCACGGCGAAGTCATGGGAAGTAGCGTGGCAGATGTGAAGGTGGGCGTATTGATCTTCATTCAACGGATGATGTTTATTCGGCAAAACTACACAACACACTCTGGGTGAAAGAGCCTCTTCGGCCAACGGTCAGCCTAGAGTCAGCTAATCCAGTTAGCGGATTACTGCCGGTTGATAGAACTGGCGATTCATCAACTCACTTTGGCTACTTGAAAACATTATAGAGTTTTGGAACCTCGCAGTGTCACCAATTGAAGTTTGATGACTAGTAATAGAAGTAATGTAGGTGATACAAACGAACCTGTCCGTAGGCTGACAACTTAACTATTGCAAGTGTACGTTTATAGCTGAACAAACAAGGGAGCATTTACGTGGTTGCTAGACCTACTAGACATAACAACCAAATCTCTCTGGAGTTGCACCCGAACGTCAAGTAAAGGGAAATGCACGTTGGATAATATAGTTCTTCATATGCAACGTTGGGACTATGGCTGGGACGCCAATTTCCTTAGGCCCGTTCAGTCAAGGAAGTCCTGGGGTTAAACAACAACACGTTCCTGATGTAGCGAAATTAAATAGAAATTGAATCTGAAATTCTAACGACATGAATATGAGTCGTCTGTATAATTTATATATCAGGGTCAACAACCTGATGTTGACACCAATTTAGTAAGGTTAACAAACGTTATGTTATGTGTATGCATGTACGGATGTACGTATGTATGTATGTATGTGTGTGTATGTATGTATGTATGTATGTGTGTGTGTATGTATGTGTGTGTATGTATGTATGTATGTATGTATGTATGTATGTATGTATGTATTGTATTGTATTGCATTGTATTGTATTGTATTGTATTGTATAGCTAAATGTGTGTCGAGTCGATGAATTGGCAGTCATTAACATGTTCTGTAGTATTTATTACGGTTTTCTGCATTCAAAGTTCAAATCTCATTGAGGTCAATTTTGTCTTTCAGGGTCGAGACACACACATACACGCGCGCACGTACACATGTGCACATACACACATAAACGTGTCGCTGTGGTAAGAAAGCTTGCTTTTCAACCACATAGTTCTGGGTTCAGTCACAATGCGTGGCACTTTGGGCAAGTGTTTTCTACTCGATTCAGCCAAAGCCTTGTGAGTGGATTTGGTAGACGAAACAGACAGAAGCCTGTTTACACACACACACACACACACACACACACACACACACAAACACAAACACACACACACACACACATACATGTACATATATATGTGTGTATGTATGTATGTGTGTATGTTTGTATGTTTGTGTGTGAGTGTGTGCGTGTGTGTGTATAACTAAGTGTGTGTGTCTTTCTGTTTGTGTATGTTCCCCACCATCACTTGATAACTGCTGTTGACGTGTTTACACCCTCGCAGACTAGCGGTTCGGCAAAAGATACTGACAGAATAAGTATCAGGCCTAAAAACATATGTACTGAGTCGATCCATTCGACTAAAATTCTTCAAGTGGGTGACCCAGCATGGCTGCAATTTAATGATTGAAACAGGTAATAAGAATATGGTACATACATACATACATACATACATACATACATACATATATACATATGAGGGATAGTGGGTGCTGAAAAGTTCCTGCCTTTGAGTAAAATAAAATACAGGAGGTTCAGTCAATTATGATTGTATTCAACACATTTCCCTCTCAGATTCACACACTTATTGCAATGGTCCTTCAGTTTTTTAAGTCATGTAAAAGAACTCGGAAAGTTGGGCCTCCAGCAAGCCCTTTCGCGATACCTTTTAAACCAGAAACTTATCGGCATCCCTTCGTGTTTATACAGACACGAACATACATACGCATGAGAGCTGTATCGAAGATAATGCAAAAGTGGGCATAACTTTTTTTATTAACTGACTTTGGTCTTTATTAACTGACTTTGGTTGTCCAAGCTGCATTTGTAGCTAGAGTAACTCTTCATCAATAGTGATTTGTCTACCTGTTCTTTTTTGCCTCAGGCAAAAAATAGGCTCCATGCAGAAGCAACGTGTTGTCAATGAGTTCTTGACGTTGGTGAGATATAGGCTGTCCAACGTCCAAAGAATGCTACCGGCTGTCTTCGAGATGACACTATTGACAAGAGTATTGTGCATAGATAAAGAGGTTTAAAGGAAGGGAGAAACCAGCAATGAAGACAAACCGCTCAGAGGGGAGAACTTTAACTCTGACCAGTGATACATGTTGCCAGCGAGTAAAGTAATCGCTTCGATCGGGCAGACAAGTCATGATCCGTGAACTTGCTGCGCAACGAGACTGTGGTCGCAGGGTGTGAGTGTAGATGGATGGTTCTCCGTCACTCGATGACGAGGATTCAGCTGTTTGATCAACTGAGTTACCTGCTCATTGAATTAGAAGGGCAATTGGTTGAGCATTCCACAGATATGTGTAACCTTAACGTAATTCACTGATGTAACTAGCTGGACACGGCGTGCCACGAGGCTGTACCCTTTGAATTACATGTAAAGTCTATCGCAGAGCATGCAACTCAGTTTCAATCACAATGTACGGGTTACCAGAGACTATAGAAAATGACACTGCCATGCAGTGGAATCGAGACTTGGAATCGAGCCTCGTACTCATTCGGTCAACTCTACCTAGTATATAAGTGTGTGTGTGTGTGTGTGTGTGTGTGTGTGTGTGTGTGTGTGTGTGTGTGTGTGTGTGTGTGTG
>NC_068988.1:53494440-53496446 GCF_001194135.2 Octopus bimaculoides
CTCTCTCTCTCTCTCTCTCTCTCTCTCTCTCTCTCTCTCTCTCTCTCACACACACACACACACGCGCGCACACACACACATATATAGTATTTTAATGTCTAAACTATACTCTACTACAGAGCATAATGAGAGATTTTGTCAGCCTGGCATTCAAGAGACGAATGTAAACACCCTGTCAATATACACAGTATATTCATAGACAGAAGAATAAGGGACAATCGGACTATTTCAATCCTGTATCGGGATTTAACGAACGATTGAGTATCCTCTTTCACTGTCCACAAACAGACTGTTTCTAAACCTAGTATATAAGTAAATTCCTTTCACTAATTTGGATATATCATGCATCCTTGGCAGCTGGTTCGATTAATAAATAATTGATACAGTTACAATGTTTTTTATTTCAATGCTGCACTGCACTACAGAAAAATATTCATAGATTTTAGATTCTTATACAAAATAAACAAGGTATCTATATACAGTTTACTAAATTATATATAGCGTAACCTGTAATACAATATAGCACTGATACAAAGCATTGTCAATGTAAGGTAATTTAATTGGTTTCTCACGAAATGAACAAAAATAGCCTGTTTAATTTACATATCAGTTATGTTGTAGGGTCAACCACCTGATGTTAATATTGTTAGTTATTGTCGAGACGGGTAATTGATTCGTTCGTGATATTTGCTCCGGTTTCCTTCGCACCGAGTTCAAAAACCGGCGAGGTGAATTTTGCCTGTCACCCGTTTAAAATCGATAAGTATTTATCAAGTAGTGAGGCCCGTTCTTTTTTCCACTTACGGCCTATAAAAGGAGGCAGGGTTCAAACCGAGGCATTGGTCAGGCACCCCAAGAGCCAAAGGAGGTTCCATAAATATCTGACCGGTCACTCCATCAGACAAAAGAAAAAAAGAAAGAAATCGAGCAGCTTTGAATTTTGAGAGGATCCGCCGCTGCAGGAGGTCTGAAAACAGTCCTGTTTCTTCAGTGGACCAGCTTCCACCGTCTTAGAATTGGCTATTTTGAGTTTTGCTAAATACACACACACGGCCATGGAATGCAACAGGAAACCACTTACGTATTCTCTTGCGAATATTCACTGCGTAACTCCTATAATAAATCGATCTAATTGACTACCCGCTCTCTCAAAATTTCAGGCATTCTGCCCATAGCAGAAAAGATATCAATAATTTCCTTCAAAACGAGCATGGATATCAAAACTTCTTGCTTCTCATTCGTATAAATTTAGTAAAGAAATTCATGTTTACAGTAATAAGAAGTTGTAGTATTATGCTCTCCACAAGTCAAATCGCCAAAATCTAGTTTCAAATCGAACAACGGCTCATTACATTGTAAGTTCAAATCACGCCGCGGGGTCAACATCTTTGTGGGGGAATAAAGTGCTAATCAAGCACTGGACTTCAGTGATTAACACCTCCACTCCCACCCCATCTCACACACACACCAAAAAAATTGCTGGCTTTGTGTCTTAATTAGAAACTACTAGAGTGGTGAATTGGTTTAGACGAAGCCATGTACTTATTCTGTCATTCTCTTTTGCCGAACCGTTAAGTTACGAAGACATAAACAAACCAATAGCTGTTATCAAGCGCCGGTGATGAAACAAACAAACACACACACACACACATACGCGCACACATACACACACACATACACACACACACATAATATATACAGTATATATACACATGTACATATGAATGAATACGCGCGTGTGTGTGTATGCGTGTATATGTGCCCATATATGCGTATGTGTGTGTGTGCGTATGCGTGTTCTTCCAAGCTTCAGTGTGTGTGTGTGTGTGTGTGTGTGTGTGAGTGCAGACGTGCGCGTGCGTACCCATGTTCAGATGTGCACACTTGCATCAATATACACATGCACGCAAAACTATATGAGCGTGTCTGCACACCCACATATAGAACTATATACTTGCACATGCCGCCCATCCTCACTTCTCCCCCCCCCCCCCACAACAACAACC
>NC_068988.1:53496456-53496979 GCF_001194135.2 Octopus bimaculoides
CTCACTTCTCCCCCCCCCCCACAACAACAACCTGACTGACTTCTAGTCTATTTCTTGTCTTCCTGTTCGCCATGCAGTATTTTCCAACTAACTATTACCCATATACCAACATCAAATCACGACACCACGTGACCTTCCTCGACCAATCGCAGCCCACCTTACGGTAATAACAATCAACTTCTGTCATTCAAATTCAAAATGGCTGACATCTAGCATCGCGGTTGAAGCTCAACAGTACCAACGAATTTGAATCAAGCTGTTTTGATCCATACATGTAACTCACGATGAGTTACATGTATGAGTTACATGCACTCACGATTGGTTGAGTGCCCTTCTTTCGTTTGTCCACTCACTCGTATATATATATATATATATGTATATATATATATATATACTTTATTTAAAAGCAGCAGAAATATAACAAAAAAAACCGTTACTCTGAGTTTCACGTTCCCGTTCATCGGACAGTTTTTGTTAGAGTAACGGTTTTTTTTGTTATATTTCTGCTGCTTTTAAATAAAGC
>NC_068988.1:53497922-53498600 GCF_001194135.2 Octopus bimaculoides
CACGCGCGCACGCACACACACACACACACACACACACACACACACACACACACACATATATATAATTAATAAAAATAAAACGAGAAAAAACAACGCGAGGACGTAGTACATGCAAAGTATTAATAAGACGCCCAGGGAAGGAAAGAAAATGTGTTTTACGTTTCAAGGAAAGCTCTTCTTCAGAAACAGGAGACAGAGGAAAGTTCAAGAGAAAAGGAAGACGGAAGAAAAAAAATCGCCCACAATCTACCTGTAGCTACATACATATTTGTATATTAAAAAATAGGGTAAAAAATCATATATTAATTAATTAATATCGATTAATTACCAGGAAGCTAGCACATTTAAAGAATCAAAGAGATTCAGAAACAGTATCTGCAATCTCAGGGGATTAAAGTACATTTTTATATATAACGTTGCCCACTAACGTGGACATTCAATGTGCTAGAAATAGATCACATCTTGTGTCTATTAAGACCTAAATTGTTCTCAACATGAAATATAGCGGAATACCAAAACGTAAGCGGGCAAGACATCTAAAATCACCGAAAAAAATCATTATTAAACAGGGACCGGTTTCAAAATTAACAATCTTACCGACTGTCTATTTCTCTTCAGCCTGATTTGTAATGTAACCATAATCTTCAGAACCCTATACAAAGTTGCCCACCGCCATAG
>NC_068988.1:53499398-53501361 GCF_001194135.2 Octopus bimaculoides
TACGTTTTGGTATTCCGCTATATTTCATGTTGAGAACAATTTAGGTCTTAATAGACACAAGATGTGATCTATTTCTAGCACATTGAATGTCCACGTTAGTGGTCAACGTTATATATAAAAATGTACATACTTGTATATGTATATATATATATATATATATATATATATATATATATATATATATATGTATGTATGTATGTATGTATGTATATGTTTATACGATAGGGCTTTAGTCGGTCTGGGGGTACAATAAAAGACCTGCGCAAGATGCTGCTCAACAAGGCTGAACCCGAAATCACGTGGTTGCAAAATTAGCTTCTTTACCACACAGCCATTGCCTGCGCCTACAAAGATAAGATATAATTTGAAAGTGATTTGGCTGCTATTTCTAGCATGTCGAGCGAGTTCGTAGACGCTCCCACTTTTTACCCGAGGTGATTGTGAAATAGCATTTTGTTTAGTTGCTCGTTTGAAGTAGCGTGATGGAATCTAGTCGTTGGATGGATAGTAAACAAATTGCAGATGTAAAAATGGGCCTGTTTACCGTTGGTCTTGAGTTATTATTATTTGTTGAGATAGTTGAAGTTTTAAAGATAAGACACGCAGCTGCTGCTGGAGGAGGAGGAGGAGGAGGAAGAGGATTACAGAATAGACCTGTTGTTTGAAAAAAAAACGATAAAAAGAGGAAATAAATAGAAAATGAAAACAGGAAACTGGCAATGGTCATGATGTTGTTTAACCTCAGGTAATGTTCCGAATTGGCTGAGTGGCTAGGAAGTTAGAAAGGACATCAGATGGTATTTCTTCCGACTACCAACAAACTGAGTTCAATTCCAGCAGACGTTAACATTAAGCTCCCCAGCCTTTTTCCCCCGCTTTATCCCTCCAGATGGAAATAGGTGAGGGTCCGTAGAAAGACAGAGTTTCCTCACACTTCAGACGGCGGTTCCTCACTCAGAGGTGGCTTATAACGATTAGTCCCAACGCCCCGACCCCATTCTCTCGGACTTTGGCGTACTCTTAGTTCCTAATAGACATTTACTCCACTACTTCGGAGTTTACGTCCCCGTAACTTAACGGTTCAGCAAAAAAAAAAAAACGATAGAATAAGTACTAGGCTTACAAAGAATATGTTCTGGAGTCGATTTGCTCGACTAAAGGCGATGCTCTAGCATGGCCGCAGTCAAAATGACTGAAATAGATGAAAAATAAAAGAATATTTAATTATAAAAATATTATTTTTTTTTAGCATCAAACGGCCATAGAGTACAATAGGAATCAAATGGGTCCACAGGTAAAAAAAGGGTTAAGAACACTGCTTTAATGTTAGCCCTACTTATTTGATATTTTATTATATTATGCACGAAAGGGTAAAAAGCTTTATACTTGGGCGGATTTTGAACTCGGAACATAAAGGTCATAATTTACTGCAAACTATTTGGAACCGACGTTTTGCTAATCTATGCTCAACCTGTTAGAAATAAGCGTCAGCTGTCCCTCAGATCACACTCTTCTGTCAAAACATGCACACGTACACACAGCCATACACATGCATACACACACGCATGCACACACACATACACCCACATACACACACACACACGTAATTAAATTTATCCAATATACTAGCATTTAATAAAGAGCGGGATGAACACAGTAGAAAATCTGGAGCTCATCATCATCATCACCATCATCATCATCAGCAGCAGCAGCAACAACAACAACAACAACTCCAACGTCGGAAAGAGACTTATTTAAAAATACTATTTACTATATAGGCGCAGGAGTGGTAAGTAGCTTGCTTACCAACCACATGGTCCCTGGTTCAGTCCCACTACGTGGCACCTTGAGCAAGTGTCTTCTACTATAGCCGCGGGCCGACCAAAGCCTTGTGAGTGGATTGGGTAGACGGAAACTGGAAGAAGCCCGTCGTATATATGTATATATATATATATATATATAT
>NC_068988.1:53501555-53502763 GCF_001194135.2 Octopus bimaculoides
GTGTGTGTGTGTGTGTGTGTGTGTGTGCGTGTGTGTGTCTGTTTGTCCCCCCAGCATCGCTTGACAACCGATGCTGGTGTGTTTGCGTCTCCGTAACTTAGCGGTTCGGCAAAAGAGACCGATAGAATAAGTACTAGGCTTACAAAGAATAAACTCTGGGGTCGATTTGCTCGACTATAAAAGCGGTGCTACAGCATGGTCGCAGTCAAATGACTGAAACAAGTAAAAGAGTAAAGAGAGCATACTTTAGATATAAAATTTCATGTTAAGACTAATTCACACGTGAGATTAATAACTTGAGAGAGAGAGAGAGAGAGAGTGAGAGAGTAAATCGTTTACTCAATAAAGCAACAATATACAAAAGAATTCTGTTGAACAACAGGCGCCGTCTGACGTAACAGCCCGCCAAAATGACTGTTAGCATATTGGCGGGAAATTGACTTGTTGTATAAGAGCAACCACGTGCCGTCAGGCTGCAAGCACATGCTCTCCAACACATGATTCTGACGGGGCAGAAATTGTAAATAACAAGACACACTTAGTAAAGCAATTACCATGAAACAGCAGATTAAGTTCATCCTATTTTGCATAATCTGTTTAACCCCGACACACACGCACGCACTCACGCACGCACTCACGCACTCACTCACGCACGCACACACACACACACAAACACACAAACACACACACACAAACATGCGTGAACACACCCATTCACACCTAACAAACAGCTGCTAGTAGTAGTAGTTGTAGTAGTAGTAGTAGTAATGGTGGTGGTGGTGGTGGTGGTGGTAGTAGTAGTAGTAGTAGTAGTAGTAGTAGTACACAACCTAGTAAACTAGGAAACGGATCACTATTGATTTTCAGCGATTTTCATTGGCTGAGTATTCCGTCCACAACCAGTGACTGACTTATATGTGTACCTTTATAGCTAGTCTCAAAGAACAACAACGTTTCACTATGCCAGGTATTCGCTGTCTTCTTCGAATTACAGGTGCACTACTACTAATACTACTACGACGACGACGACGACCACCACCACCACCACCAACACCGCCACCAGCAGTACCAAGAACGACGACTATTACAACTACTACTGCAAACACACATGATCACTTACCTTTCGACCTATTTACATCACCAACACGCGCACAAGCACGCGCACAAGCACACACAAACACACACACACACACACGCACACGCACACA
>NC_068988.1:53503079-53505633 GCF_001194135.2 Octopus bimaculoides
ACTGGTTTCAATTCTTGGTTAAGGTTGATTCGTTTCGGTAACGCTCTAGAGCAGCAACCAAAACATAGAAAATAACTTAAATCTTTATGTATCTATTTATTACACTGTGTGACACGATTTTCGTCCTTGGTTAACAAATGTTATTTCCTGTTTGCTTACCTCTAGAAAGTATCAAAAATGGCTAATATTTCCTTCAAACTTTGCTTTTGTTTCATTTATTCAAACCCCAAAGAATCCTTCACAACACATGGCTATGATTCCCGCTCCCACTACTCCTGCTCACGATCAGAAATGCACATGTTGACAGCCACGAAGGAACTTGCTCAAGTGGTTAAGGTTAAGCAACAGGCAACAAATCTATGGTATTGAGCAGAATATTTGTTATAACGGTATTTCTGCTTCAGCAATTCAGCACTGAATCTGTCTGCAAAATGGTGGAAAATAGGCCAGTTTCAAAACATCGATGTCCAGGTGACAAAAACAAAGTTTGAAGGGAATAGTAGTCATTTCCTTTGATATCTAGATTGAAGCAAATGGAAAATAACACTTGTTGTTGGAGCGTCGTTGGAGCATCAGAAAAAAACCGCTATGACGTATTTGTTCTAGCTCCATACATTCTAAGTTCAAAGCTCTCCGAGATCAACTTAGCCTTTCATCTTTTCGGATAACAATAAAATACCAGTCAAGTCCTGGAGTGGATGGTATCGACAAAACTTTCTCTCAAAATTGCTGGCCTTGTGTCTAAATAAAAATCTATCACGGCTGATGTCATGACAGAATCAAAAATGCATTGGAATAAATGCCTTGCAGTATTTCTTTGGCTCCTTACTTTCTGTAGTCAAGAAACGCTGATGTCAAACCCCACTTTATATTTTTGGCGTCGATAAAACAAGGTATTAGTCAAATACTGGCTCGATATAATCGACTTGCCCTTCCCCTTAAAATTGCTAGACTTGTGCCTAAATTAGAAAGAATTATGAGATTTTTTTTTTCTTGTTTCAGGATCGGTAGAGCGTCGAAGAAAATACTTTACGGAATTTGTTCCAGGTCCTTAATATCTGAGCCCGAATCCCACCGAAATTAATTTACCTTTCATCCTTTTGCGGTCGATGAAATGTATCAGTCAAGTACTGAGGCCAATGATATCGACTAAACCCCCCTCTCTTTCAACTCGCTGGCTTTATTCCTAAATTAGAAGCAATTATTATTGTTATTATTCAAGTTCCATTTTGAAAGGGAGATGAAGGTGGAGAGGGAAGTGCTCTCCTCCAGTGAGTGCATCAAAATATATAGTCAGTACAAACGTATTGGTAGTAAAATTTGCAAATTCTGATCTCGGACAATACTGTCATTTCTTGATACAAATAAATAAATAAATAAATAAATAAATAAATAAATAAAACCTCTCTGATTATTTGCACATGTAATTTTGCATGATATGCCAAACGTATTAACATATTTTATGCCAGTAATATTACTTTCCTTTTCCTCATCAAAACATATCTGGTGTTGCCACCCATACTTCTCGGAAAAGGAAAATAATATTACTGGCATAAAATTCGTCCCCCACTTTTATCAAGATAGCGAGCAATTTGGTGGTCCACTTATTTTGCTTGCTCACCAGGTAACATGGTAAGTACCTCCCTAGACAATCATCTAGGGATCTAGTGCGAAGGTTATCTATCTATCTATCTATCTATCTATCTATCTATCTATCTATCTATCTATCTGTCTGTCTGTCTATCTGTCTGTCTGTCTGTCTATCTGTCTGTCTGTCTATCAGCCTGTCTGTCTGTCTAGCTATCTGTCTGTCTGCTTCTCGTTTTCTTTCTTTCTCCCCCTCTCTGTGCTTTAGTCTAACTATATTTCTATTTCTCTGTCTGTCTGTCTATCTATCTATCTATCTATCTATCTATCTATCTATCTATCTATCTATCAGTCAGTCAGTCTGTCTGTCTGTCAGTGTGTCTGTATGTCTGTATGTCTGTACGTCTGTCTGTTTTTCTGTCTCTCTGTCCGTCTATCTATCTATCTATCTATCTATCTATCTATCTATCTATCTATCTATCCGTCGGTCTGTCAGTCTGCCTGTCGATATGTATACCGATAACATATGGCTGCATATATACATATATGCACAAAGGCCTGTGTAAAACATTCCTATCTACATACATAAATACATACATATATACGTACATACATAGATACATACATACATACATACATACATGCACGAACATTCATATACGAAAAAACATGCAGTAGAATATACATATCTATGCACGTGTGCATACATTCACATTATTATATAAACGCACGCAGAAACTTTAACATAACGGCTTAAACAATCTTAAAAACTCCCACTCTCTCATCATCTCTTCCCCTTCTCTCCCACCCTGAAGAATACAAAAGAGAAAAACGTGCGCGCGCTTGTGTGAGTGTGTGTGTGTGTGTGTGTGTGAGTGTGTGTGTGTGTGTGTGTGCATGCGTGCGTGTGTATGTGTGTGTGCACGCGCGTACTGTTTGTGCGTATGTATATATATATATATATATA
>NC_068988.1:53507499-53512063 GCF_001194135.2 Octopus bimaculoides
TATATATATATATGTATATATATATTCACATATATATACATATTTGTTTTGCAAGATTTATTGGCTAAACTGGCAATATGACCATGCCCAAGTACAACAATATATATATATATATATATATATATATATATACACACACACATATATATATGTACATATATATACATACACCCACCCCACACACACGCATATATAAATACACATGTATATGTGTGTGTGTATACACATATCTGTGTGAGTATATAGATATGTGTGTGTGTGCGTATGTATGTATATATGTATATATATATATATATACATACATACAAACATATATATATATACAAATACACACAGAGATGTGTGTGTGTGTGTTTATAGACGCAGAGGGCGTGAAGTGCGTTTTTATTTTTTTTTTACTCTTTGTTCTGATTTTTGTTTTACCCCTTATTGTCATCCCTATTCTATGTGCATTTTTGCATCTGCTGCTTGCCATTCCTCAATTTAAACACCATTAAACAAAATGAAAAAAAAACCGCTTACTTATCAAATCAAAATTTTTTTAAAGCAGACAATCCTTTTCCGCCAAGTTTTGTTGTGCAGCAAGCACCACACACGGCTAATGGGGAAGCCCTTTGCCATATAAGCAGTCAAGCAAAACGATTTAGTGCAACCGCAAACCCCAAGTACCTAATATGCCTTCTGCCCTTCCCATTCGGTTGACAACCATACTGTGATCTTTGACATGCAATGGTTAAACCAGCACTGCTCAAACTGACAGAATCCACCCACATATAATTCTTTTATTCTTTTATACTTTTACATGTTTCATGGTGGAGCACCCTCTCTAAGTGTTTTAGCCGATCAAATGGATCCCAGTACTTATTTTTATCTGGTGCTTATTCTATCCGCACCTTTTTTTTTTTTACTGAAACGCAAAGTATAGCGGTAATATTTATCTTCACTTAAATGTAGGTGTTCTGTTTGGACAAACTATAGTGCAGTAGTTGCTATGAGAGAAACTCTCATATTGGCTTTTAGTGCAAAATGTACTCTCGTCTATATCGTTAGCAGGGGAGATAAATCCCCGCCACCTCGCGCGCCAAGACTATTAGATCACGAGATTTCGATTTTCCATGGTCTTGTCAGTGAGGGATGTTCGACCGTTCGACCAAAGAAAGTCGAAATTTCGTGATCGGGTGGTCTCAGTACTGGAGGTGGCGGGGATTTATTTCCCTGCTAGCGATATAAAAAAACAAAAACGTGCATTTTGCACCAAAGTCCAATATGAGAGTTTCTCTCATAGCAACTATCGCAGTATAGTTTGTTCTGACAGAACATTCACGTTTAACTGAGGATAAGTATTACTTCACGGTATTAATACTACCATTGTCAAAAATAAATAGAAGTTATAGGTACATCAGCACACTTGGTTGTCAAACGGTGAGGCACGTCTCTCTCTCTCTCTCTCTCTCTCTCTCTCTCTCTCTCTCTCTCGGACACACGCACACGCGCATACACGACCGGCTTGCACACAGTTTCCATCAAAGAAATCCACTCACAAGGCATTGGTTGGCCAGAAGATATGGTAGAAGACACTTGTCTAATATGCGATGCAGTGGGACTGAAAGCGAAGTCATGAGGTTGCGAAACGACCTTTTTAATCATTGAGTTGGACTTGCTCCTAAAAATACTAAGATCTCACCGAGACTTCTGTTAAATGTTTTTTACTCCTTCTCCACTCTTTCTAAACAGAGTTTGCATTCCATGCAATTATGTTTCCTTCGCTAAGGTATCGAATATAGTGACTATCACCCACTCATCCTTCACAGTCCTCTGGATGAGGCTGCCCATCCCCTATAGGAAATACCAGGTTAACGAGCATCTTAGCCATCCTAATATGTTCCGATATCGCATAGAGGTCTCTTGTTTTGTTGCGTGTTGTATATTAACAATATATGAGGTCAGATGACAAATATGAAGCTAAGTGTCCTCTACGTAGGCGGATGAAGGACGCTTAGCTGGATGGAGACAAATGTTCTGCTTCTTCTGTCTGTTTTATTCTATTTATTTTATCTTTATTTTTATATCGAATAAAATACTTTGACCTATATTATAGCAGGTAGGTATTCGTGAAAAGTCCTTTGGAAAATAAATGCTGAATTTCATAGATAATCACTTGCAAAAAAACCATATTTAAATTCTACTTTTTTCCTCTATATCATTTAATAAATAGTAAAAAAATATCTATATATTTTATATACATAACCACCGTATTTGAAAATCTTGAATTAAAACTGGTTAATGACATACAAACAAACATACATACATACACACACATATACATACGCACACACACATACATACATGCGCACGCAAAAGGCATGGAATTAGGTAGGAGAAGCCTAGATGATTACATCATCCTCGGTACTTGAGTTGTGCTTTATTTTATCGACTCCAAAAGAATGAAAAGCAAAGTCGACCTCGGCGGCATTTGAGCTCAGAACTAAAAGAGGCGGAAGAAATGCCTCAAAACATTTTCTCCGACATACAAATGATTCCGCTTTACGTAACTATATAAAGGGATCTAAAGTAATTAACGACAATGATAAAGCTACATTAGTGTCAGCATATTTTACGTGTATCTTTTACCTTTTACTTGTTTCAGTCATTAGACTGCGGCCATGCTAGAGCACCACCTTTAATAATTCTTTTCTTTTTTTTTTTTTTTAGTCAAATGACTCGCCTCCGGTACTTTGTTTTAAGCCTGGTACTTATTCTATCGAGGTCTTTTGTCGAGCCGCTAAGTTACGAGGATGTAAACAAACCAACACCAGTTGTCAAGCGGTAGAGAGAGAAAACACCGTCACACACACACACACACAGACGCACGCACGCACGCGCACGCACACACACACACACACACACACACACACACGCACACAGTCGTGTGATTAGGAAGCAAGCTTCTTACTACACAGCCACGCCTGTGCCTATGTATAGTTGGTATCAAAAAGATTGATTAGAGAAAACTCTACGTAATGAATAATATAAGATATACGAAAATCCCCGTAATTTTATATCACTTGCCTTCATATTCAAGGTAACCTAACTTGTTCCCACCTGTATTGCTTCTTATATACAAATACGTGGGAAACAGTCTTCGTACAACCTAGAGGCAACAATGTAGTCATGTGGTAAAAGTTGATTTGATAATGAAGATTTATGTCGATGCCAGCTGTTGTTTGTGTCATGCAGCTGACGAAATATAGGCAGTGGACTATTTGACAATCTAGGTGCAGAAAATAAAATAAAATAAAATAAAATCGATAAATAAATAGTGATAATAACTGTTTCATTTATTTGCCACTAGGGCGGAGAATGTAATAATAATAATAATAATAATAATAATAATAACAATAATAATAATAATAATAATAATAATAATAATAATAATAATAATAATAATAATAAATAAATAAATAAATGATATATAGAACGTGGTAGGGTCAGCACGAAGATTATTCAGTTCACCGATCCCGATCGATGAAGCTGAAGGTTTAAGGAAAGGTGAACGAGGGGTCAGCAACAATCTGTGGGTTAGACTGAATCATTTGACAATCAGTATCATGGCGTATAATTAGCAAACAAAAAAAAAAAAACGATTTTTGCAGAAGCTTCCGTTTTCAATGCAGGGAGTGAAGAACAGGAATATTGATTTCTTAAATAAATAGACACAAAAATCTTAGAATTTATGGGGCAATTAATTGAATGTGTGCGTGATTATCATGTCTTTCTTAAGAGTACTAAGCGAAGGTAAATAGCTTTAATAGTCACTCAGAATTGGAACATGAAACTGGTTGTCTGAGATGAACGAACTGATCATCTCAGCCTAGCTTGACTTCGTTCCAGAGAGGAAAAGATAGCTTTCATTATTGTTTTAATTTTATTTTGGGAATAATATTCCTCAAATAAGGCGGCGTCTTCGCAGAATCGTTAGCACGCCGGGCGAAATGCTTAACTGTAGAACGTTCGTCTTTACATTCCGAGTCTAAATTCCGCCGAAGTCGACTTTGCCTTTCAAGATCTTTGTGGTTTTCGTCACTGTTTACAATTATCTTTAAAATTTTCTTTTAATGTATCATATTGATGTAATTTTTGACGCTGAATCCGAATTTGTTATTCATTTATTCTAGAAAAAATTTACAAACATTTTACAGTTTGATAATTCTCAGAATTTTCAGACAATCAGAAAACAGCACGTTCGCTACCTCTTCCATCATCAAGGGGGTGGAGGCATCGGCATGTCAAAACATTAAACAAGGATTTTGTCTTTCTCGTATCTCCTTCTCCTCCTCCTTGTGCGCATGCACAGCATCTTTGGCTACTATGGAAACAGTTCTTCACAATCAGCTATTCAGTACGCGGTGCTTCTTTGCTTTGGTTACTATGGAAATAGAAATTTTCGCCACGATGGTATGTAAAATACGCGCTTCTGAATGGCTAAAATACCCAAAGTTTGCAAATTAAACCAGTGGTTTAGCATATTCAAAAAAATCCGAAGATTTAAAAATTATATAATTAT
>NC_068988.1:53512150-53514809 GCF_001194135.2 Octopus bimaculoides
TATATATATATATATATATTTCAAGTTATCCCAAGTATTCAATTCCTGAGAATAGAAGTGATGCAAACGGGAATGAAATAACAGTAAAGTTTCTTTTTTTCTTAGAGAACGGGAAAAAAAAATGTCCTCAACTTAACTGCAGCAAATGATCTTCAGATTTGGATTCTTCTCGCTATCATATCTTTTAGGTTGGGAAAATACAAGAAGTTAATATTAGGCACAGGTCTGAAATTTTGCGGGTGGGAGTCGATGTAATATGAACCAGTGTTCGACTAGTATTTATTTCATTGACCCCGAAAAGATAAAAGACAAAAAAGGACCTCGGTAGAATTTGAACTCAGAACGTAAAAAACGGACAAATGCTGCTAACAATTCTGCCAGTACGCCGTCTTGAATAAGGTTAATTGCAAAAGCAGCCATACTGACAAAGTGGATAAATGATTTGAAATTTCAAAGAGATCAAAGACACAGGAGTTTAATAATTCTCTAATCCATGGTCGCAGGTATGGCTGTGAGGTTATAAAGCTTTATTTGCAACCACTTGGTTTCGAGTTCAGTCCCGCTACCAAAGTGCAAGAAGATATTTGCACCTCGGGCAAATATCTTCCATTATTGCATCGGTCCGAACAATGCCTTGTGACTGAATTTGGTTAACGGAAACACGGAAGACCGGTGCGCGCATGTACACGCACACACACACACACATGCGCACGCACACACACACGCACACACACATACACATACACAATACATGTATGTATATATGGATATATGTATGTGAATGTACGAATGTATGTATGCATGCATACATGTATACATGTATGCATGTGTGTATATGCATGTATGCATGTAAGCATATATGTGTGTGTGTGTATGTATGTAAGTATGTGTGTGTGTGTGTGTGTGTGCCCGCGTGTGCGCACGCGCGTATCTGCGTTTGTATTGTGGTTGTACCCCACCCACTAGACAACTGTTACTGATTTGTTTACGACCCGTAAATTAGCAGTTTGGCAAAAGATACTGATAGAATCAGTGCCAGACTTTAATAAATAAGTAGTAGGGTCAATAGTTCGACTAAATCAGAGGTTCTCATGCATTTTTGCCTATTAAAGACCCCTTTAATTCGTATTTTACGCAGGGGTAGACCCTTACAGTCATTCGATGTCTAAAAACTCTTATTATGTCTTTATGATTAAATATTATTAGGAATTGTGTACAAAAAATGTTTATATATTTTGAGTGCTGTAAAAATATAACTAGTTTATGGCGCATAAATTTTAACAACAAAATATTATATAGACCCTCGAGGGCCATATGGAATCATTCAAGGCAGCATGGCTGTAGTCTAATGAGGGGAAATAAGTAAAAGAAAGGATAAAAGTTACAAGACGACTCATAGTTGAGAGTATTTGTTCGTTGTTTCCTCTCATGCAATCAATCACGAATGAAAAGAGGTGGGAGTTAGTGACGTTAAAACAAACAACTTGTGGAACACTGGCAATGATGCGTAAAAAAACACAAGATTAATTGCACTTTCGAAAAGTGATCCCTGCCTTCCAGAGTTTCCCCGCCCCCCTTTTCATTGCATCAATCATAGTGAACAATTTGTAACCAGATACTTATCGTGAGAAGATTTATGAAATGTGTACTTGATATTGTGTATTTCATTCCTTTAAATGAGAAAAGACCCACCGATGTTTCAGAAATTTTATTTTAAGATGAATCCAGTGATTTCTATAACATTTCGGGTGGCTGCCAACCAGCGATCTCTCCAAAAAGCTGATGGATATGTCGCGGTCTTTGGAGCATCATTTTCTAGCTGTGAATAGGACCTTTTGTAAAGAAAAGAACCTATACGCAACTAGAAAATGATGGTCGCATGTAAGATCTGATGAACCTTTCTGATACACGAAATCACTTATGAGCTCTCAACTTGGCATTCTGGCATTCAAGAATGAGAAGATAGTTTTTGATCGTACTTATAAGATTATAAGCTTCCAAAATAAAAGTTTTTTCAAAAGGATAAATTGTCAAGAAACTTGAGTCACTTTCCCAATCTCTGTAGAAGAACAAATAATTCCCTGGTATTGAAGATCACAAACTGGAATAACACAACGATATACATTACAAAGACTGCTTGCAAAACATTCACGGCTGGTGTTGTCTAATTTTGGAACCTTTGATTACAGAACCATCTGCCGTAGAAATGGAACAAACGGAATTATAAAAGGACTTTGGTCTAAAGATGATTCACAAATCACAGTATGTAACTGAACACTGCAGCGATGTGCGACTCCACTCAGTTATCGGCACAACATACTGCTGTCAATGACTGTACACTGAAATGAGTTTTGTGAAGTCGAAATATTGTGTAGGCTTTCCAAATAAACATCTGACAAAGCGAATTCATATAACCTTGAAAATGTATCAGCTGGATTTTCCGCAACTCCCATCAAGATGGCGGCCCGCAAGACATCTGCTAACATAACAGCTTTATTCGTCTGATAATAGAAGCATTGTCTGTTTTTCATAAAAAAATATTGATAAGACTGTAAATTTGTCAGGTGATATCTGATTAAAATGCGTATAATTTTATTGTTTACGCACACACACACACACACACACACACACACACACACACACACACACACACACACAC
>NC_068988.1:53514819-53515465 GCF_001194135.2 Octopus bimaculoides
ACACACACACACACACACACACACACACAACACATGCATGAATACAGGCGCACACAAATATATGTATATGTACCGCATGTATGTATGTATGTATGTATGTATGTATGTTCTCCCATGTTTTGACCAGATATTTACAAAGATAAATAAATGTTGAAAATATCTTAAATTCTTTTCTGCATTTACTTTCATTTTTAGTAGTCTAATTTTATACTACTTAAATGAAAATTTGCATATTTTTCTTGAATGTTTTCCATAGGTTCGTCACAGTATGAAATACGCTCCGTTGCGTTAAAACAATCATGAGTCAATATTTTCAAAACTTTTCATATATATATGTACACATTGTGATTACATAAACTCAAATAAATTCAGAAACTAAATGTATAAATAAGCACCATTACACATGTATATTTCTTAACAATATGTATGTAACAATAAAAACGTGTGTGTAAATATTATTGAAGTCATGTAGCTCTCAAATATCAAAAGTTCGTTGTATTTGGCTTCCACATTAATCAAATTTGGCCACCGTTTCCAGAGACGATAACATCAGGAATCTTCCCACCAAATAACTCTCAGAACACTGTAAATTTGACATCCAACAACTGGTTATTCCAAGGAGAGAGAGAGAGAGAGAGAGAGAGAG
>NC_068988.1:53515484-53516819 GCF_001194135.2 Octopus bimaculoides
GGGAGAGAGAGAGAGAGAGAGATAGAGAGAGAGAGAGAGAGATAAAATACTGAGCAGCAGAAAACAATTTAAGAAAGCAGTTATTAATGATTTTCAAATACGGTGGTTATGTATATAAAATATATATATTTTTTACTATCTATTAAATAAACTTGAAATCATGGAGAAATAGCGTTAAAAACCATTCACGGCTCTAATTATTTTGAAGAAGGACTCTGCTCAAAATACCAAAATTCAACTTTTCGCCCTACAAAGTATGTTAATTTTTTTTTTTTTTTTACTTCATTTAGTATTTAAAGCAGCCGGCTGGCAGAATCGTTACCGCGCCGGACAAAATACGTGGCAGCATTTCTTCTGGCTCTTTATGTTCTGAGTTCAAATGCCGCCTTCATCCTTTCGGTTTTCATCCTTTCGGATAAAATAAGTACCAGCTGTGCACTGGATTCGATGTAATCGATTCCACCTCCCATCAAAATTAGAGAGAATTATTTAAAGCAAGTGAGGCTGATAAAATCATCGGAAAAATGCTTTTTGACTTTCCAGTAAATTTCTTGAAGGATGGATGTGCGAGACGAGCAGGATTTGAGTGTATGAACCTGCTCAGAGCATGCTATTGTACATTGCTCAGAAACTTAATAGAAATGCATTCGGCCTCTTTGCCGAATAAAACATTGAAATTTATTTCACGCAACTTATACTTTCTGACGGGACACGAAAGACATTATGTGAAATAAGTATTCGCCCAAGCCATGTCTGATAAATTTTTAATTAATGTGATGTTCATGCTTTTCCCAAAAATGTCATTTGTGAAAATTAGTGAAGTGATGGCTCATTGAATCCTTATCGGACTGCTCAGCTTTGTCAAGACAGGCCCATATGCACAGCGGTACTTGTCACTTTGTCCCGAACAATATTATCAATCAATCTTTAATATCAATAATATTGGTTTCACAAAGACACCGGGTTATTATCTGTGTCGGTGTTTGTCAATGAAGTTATGTTTTTCTTGTTTTCCGTGGAAGCACGTGTATTTGTGTGAATAGGTGTGTTTGCAAAATGAATATAAATATCTAAGCGTATATGTGTGGACTGTATGTATGTATGCATGCATGCATGCATGTATGTATGTATTTATATATGCATGCGTGTACGTATGTATATGCATACAAATAAAAACACACACATACATATATATATATGCATACACATGTATATGCATATATATATGTACATATGTGTATATATATATACATATATATGCGTACATATATGTGTATATATATGCGTATATATATATGTGTGTATATATATATATATATATATATATATATATAT
>NC_068988.1:53517129-53520873 GCF_001194135.2 Octopus bimaculoides
ATATATATATATATATATACGTAAGGTAAATATATATTCACACACGCACGCGTACATACATTTAGAAATGCATACACATATATGTATGTTTGTACGTATACATTTACATATATACGTGTAGGCGTGCATGTGAGTACGTGCTTGCATTCATACTTTTATGTGACTTCATTCTTTATTTTACTATCTATAAAGCTGTAGTATTGCCAACTACGAAGTAAAACATCATATGGTGTACATACAATTTATTTAATAGCTTTGTTCTTATGTATGTGGCAGGGTTTATGCGTAGTTATCTTTCGCTGATTTCAGATAAATCTCTCCTTATGATAACGGAGTCAGTTAGACAGCAAAACAATTGGTTGACTACAGAACAAACATAGATCTGTTTTGACGTCTAGGTGACTTCTTTGTGCTTGAGAAACAAGATGGCTGCCGAGGAATCGTCTGCAGGATGGGATAATGCAAACATATTTATTGTTGAAGGCAAAAGTTAATGCTGTTGGATGATAAAGATCAGAACAAGTAATAATAATAATAATAATAATAATAATAATAATAATAATAATAATAATAATAATAATAATAAAGAGAGTGAAAAGATGCAGAATGAAGAGGAAACTGTGTATTTTTCAGATCATATTTTTTAGATTACTAACATAAGAACAAGAAATAGAAACGGAAGCGGAAGTTAATTGCATCGACCCCATGATCAACTGATACTTATTTTATAGACTCCCGAAAGGATGAAATGTAAAGCCAACCACTTCAGCATTTGAACTCAGAACGTAAAGAGCCGGAAGAAATACCGCTAAGCATTTTGTTCGGTGTGGTAACGATTCTGCCAGCCCGCTACTATTCACCTTTATTAATTCTCTCTAATTTTGGCAGAAATTTTAGGAGGAGGCGTAAGTCGAGTACATCAACTCCAGTTGAGTACTGGAGTCGATGTTCTTCCAGCTGGTAAAATCGTTGTCCGGCACAGTAATGATTCTGCCAACACCTCTCCCTTCTTTATTAATGCGATGATAGAATAGATTTTGCATCCATATAATTCCTCTTTCTTCACCATGGTGACAAGTTTAAAAAGGTGAAAGCCATCTTAATATTTCAAATTTTGGCACAAAGCCAGCATGTTCGGGGAGGGGTTAAGTCAAGTGCTCAACTGCTACTTATTTTATCGACCCCGAAAAGATGAAAGATAAAGTCGACCTCAGCGAATTTTAACTCAGAACTTAAAGACGGATGAAATGCCGCTAAGCACTTAGCCCCGAATTCTAACAATTCATCTAGCTCGCCGCCCTGAAAACCATCTTAATATTATTAAACATAGCAAGGATGCTTTAGCATGCTAGGCAAAAGGCTTAGCGGCGTAGCATGCTGGGTAAAATGCTTAGCGGCGTCGCATGCTAGGCAAAATGTTTAGCGGTGTTAGCTTGCTAGGCAAAATGCTTAGCGGCGTTAGCATGCTGGGCAAAATGCTTAGGCGTGTTAGCATGCTAGGCAAAATGCTTAGGCGTGTTAGTATGCTGGGCAAAATGCTTAGGGACGTTAGCATCCTGAGCAAAATGCTCAGCAGCGTTGGCATGCTGGGAATAATGCTTTGCGGCGTTAGCATGCCAGGCAAAATACTTAGCGGTGTTAGCATGCCGAGCAAAATGTTTTGCGGCATTTCGCTTGTCTTTACGTTCTGAGTTCAAATTCGGCCTTGTCTTTCATCCTTTCGAGGTCGATAAAATAAGTACTGGAAACCAATATTATTAAACATAGTGATTTCTCCACACACACATACACCTACTTTCAGTCTCACAACCTCAGAAGGCGAGTGGGTTTGACAGTAAGTAACCAGAGAAACACTAGACTTGTAAGATAATGAATCAGACATGGTGTCTGGTCACTGGTATTTCTTTCTGCACTTGTCTGTTACTCTATGTCCGTCTATTCTGCAGAACCATTAGAACAGGTTATATAGACATAATATTAAAAACAGCTGTAATAGTCACGTAATAGGGTGCTAGAGAAAGAGAAAAATAGCAAATGAAAAAGTATACGTGAAACATTTTATTTTTATATGAATGCGCGCGTAAGTAACCGTCTTGGTATTTTTGTGTATATATGCGTGAGTGGTTATGTATTCACACACACACACACAAACGCATTAATGTTTGCTTTTATGTCGAGTTACAATGAAAACAATTTAACATTAAACTGAAGAATGATTCAATACTTTACTTAGAATACATATATATTATAATTTTACAAGAAGATGGACGACAGCGACTTCGAAGTTTTACGCATGAATAGCCTTCATCGGACTGTCAGAGGAAAGCTAGCCGGTTAAAACTTCTAAGTCACTGTCAACACTATTCTTGTAAAAATAATAATCTTTCCTACTATAGGAACAAAGGTTCAGACTTGCGAGGAAGAAGGATAATTGCTTACAGTGACTGCAGCGGTATTTGTTTCATCGACCTCGATAGAATGTAAACCAAAGTCACGGTCGGTAGAATTCGAACGCAGAACATAAAGAGACACGAAGCATTGTTATTTGCTGAGCTAATGATTCTGCAAGCTTACTGCCTTCAGTGCCAACTAACAAGATAACAGTTTATGTCATAATATAAGAAGTTATCAGGAAGGTCACAAACAATACTTGTTGCTGCTTTATAATTTAGCTTATTCATATTCACATAGAAATCAACACTGTAAAACACAACACCAGAAATTTGATCAGAATTGTTCCTGGCTAATTCAGCATGCATTCGGGTTTTAATTTAGTTTAATTGAACTCTAGTCAACATTTGCATGAGACATTTGGAACCATCTAGTTTGACGCCTCTCGAATATTTTCATTTATCTCTCTCTCTCTCTCTTTCTGTCCCATTCTCTGAAACACACGTTTACATACATACATACATACATACATACATATGTGTGTATGCGCACACACGCACACACTCACACACACTCACACACGCTGACGTACACACACACACACATGTAGGGTAAGTCGTTGATGGCCGACTAGACAGTATGATAGAATATTCGACTACTAAACAATGAACCGCAAGTTTGCATTCCATCACTGTCGCATTCTATTTTCTCTTTAAAACACACACGCAAACATACACATATGCACACAATCACACACAAATACACACACTAAGACACACACAACCTGAATTTCTATCTCTCTCTCTCTCACACACACACACACGCGTACGCATGCGCACACACATATACTCATACACACATTAACATGTACACAGAGTCGTAGATGACTGAATAGATAGACTGTTACAAGGTTCGATTGCTAAGCGAAGAAACGCAATTTCGAATCCCAACATCGCTCTAGAGCCGAGTACCGACCAAGGCACTTGACTCTTAAAAATAAACAAAGCAAAAAATAAAACTAGTCCACCTAGTGATAAATAGGTACAGTGAGAAGTTCAGCTGATTACTCTGTAAAATGCAAGGGTAGCTTTTAGCATTAGGTCGTCTTGCGTTGCTCAGCGCATTGGGCTTTGTAACGGAGAACATTCCAAGTTCACAACTTCTAGGCCAATCATACTTTCGGCTTTCGTTAGGACTTGTCATAAGTGGCATTTCCCTACAACCGTTCCCGTGAAATTCTCCAACCGTTTCTTTAGTGATTACTGATTTTTGCAGAGCCAAGTTGCTGGCCCGGCGCCCAACCCTCCTGCTTCTTCTCCTGGGTTTGAGAGCGACATTGGCGCAAGAACAGTC
>NC_068988.1:53521159-53527081 GCF_001194135.2 Octopus bimaculoides
ACGAGGCTCCGGCAGGGGATGGTGGCGAACCCTGCTGTACTCTTCCACCACAACTTTCTCTCACTCTTACTTCCTGTTTCTGTTGTACCTGTATTTCAAAGGGTCAGCCTTGTCACACTGTGTCACGCTGAATATCCCCGAGAACTACGTTAAGGGTACACGTGTCTGTGGAGTGCTCAGCCACTTGCACGTTAATTTCACGAGCAGGCTGTTCCGTTGATCAGACCAACTGGAACCCTCGACGTCGTAAGCGACGGAGTGTCAACAAATAAGCTGCCAGATGGATACTTGCATGGCTGTTATAGTTGGTAAGCCCCTTACATCAGTTCTGATCGAGTAGGCCTATAGGCAAAGGTGTCCAACCATAGTCCTTTCCCCAATTTATTATTCGTCAGTCATAATACATCATGGTCGACATTATTTGATGCGTACGTCATTTTTTTTCAGGAGGTAGGATATAAATTTAAGGGAGGTTTAAGGTGCTGTTTCTAGCAGATCGAACGACCACGAAGCAGCTCTCAGTTAAATTAGATAGATAAATAGACTAATAGACAGGCAAACAGACAGATCGATAGATAAATAGATAGGTAGATGGACAGGCAAACAGACAGACAGGCAGGTAAACAGACTGACTGACAGACAAACAGATAAACAGACAGACAGATACACAGGCAGACAGACAACAGACAAACAGACAAAAGACAGACAGACAGATAGATAGATAGATAGATAGATAGATAGATAGATAGATAGAAAGCAAGATAGATAGATAGAAAGAAAGCAAGATAGATAGATAGAATGCTAACGACAAGATAGCTACAGAAAGGATGGAACCAAGAAAATTTTCTTTGCAATTCCCTCAAAACGCTAATGTTTACCAAGAGCATATTTTTAGTCAAGCATCCATTGTATGATGGCAGTTATGTCCCCGCTGTTGTCATAGCTATGCCCGTGTTTATAAACAATTGTCAAGTGAACCGTTGCTGTCATTAAATATCCGTCAAATAAACGAGGCAACAAGTAGTTCAAACAACAAACAAACCTTACTACCATAGTTACGAGTAAACGCAGAAGCCAGTTTATTGGAATCTTTCTCTGTAACAAAACAATTACCTCAATCGTCTGCTTCACTGATTTAGTGCATAGGTGAACCTGTTAACGTTTGACGTTGTCGTACAGGTTGTTGGCTGCTTAAAGACTGGGGAGGAGCAGTAGGAGAAGAAGAAATGTGTGCGTGTGTGTATGGGAGGGAAATAGTCTGTACCACGTCTGTACTAACCTTAGCGACTGTATCAGTGCAGATGTTTTGTTGCTGTTTACATGTGTTTGGGTTGTTATTGGTATATTTCTCTGGCTACCATTGTTTGTTTATTTTCCTCGTCTAAGCAATGCCATTTATTAATTACGACCCTTCTCGACTACTGCTTCACTTGTTTTGCAGCCTCTACAAAAGAAAACATCATCATCATCATCATCACCAGCAACAGCAGCAGTAACAGCTGCAACACTTGCAAAATGGCATGGAGCAGGGACTGCAGTTGCTTCAACAGCCAGAAGGGCAACAAACGAAGAAGAAGAAGAAGAAGAAGAAGAAGAAGAAGAAGAAGAAGAAGAAGAAGAAGAAGAAGAAGAAGAAGAAGAAGAAGAAGAAGAAGAAGAAGAAGAAGAAGAAGAAGAAGAAGAAGAAGAAGAAGAAGAAGAAGAAGAAGAAGAAGAAGAAGAAGAAGAAGAAGAATGGTAGTGTAGGAGACGAACGAAACAAAAAGAAGCAAAAAGAAAACCGCATTGTTTCTTCAAACAGGTTAATGACCGTTAAAAAAATTTATTTTCAAATGTCTTAAAAGTTGTGAATTTAGTGACATCGAGTGTTACGTTCTTTTTGTCACCTGACTTGACTGGTTTCTTGTTACAAACACTCACGCCTCATCTTTCTGTTTATTATTATCCGAAACATTAAGGCGGCGAGCTTGCAAAATCGTTAGCACACCGAGCAAAATATGCTTTGCGGCATCTCGTCCATCTAAGTTAGAATTCCGCCAGAGTCAGCTTTGCTTTACATCCTTTTGGGTTCGATAAAATAAGTACCAGTTGAACACTGCGGTCGCTGTAATCGAGTTACCTCCTTCCCCGAACCTGCTAGCTTTGAGTCAAAATTTGAATCTATTATCAAAATTAATATTGAAATTTGAAACCGTTAGTAACGTTAATTCGGCGAGCTGGCAGAATCATTAGTACGCCGGAGAAAATGCTGTCTTTATGTTTTGAGTTCAAATTCCGCTAAGGTCGACTTTGCCTTTCGTTCTTTCGAGATCGACGAAATAATACCAGTTGCGTACTGGGGTCGATGTTATTGAATTACCCTTTCCCTTAGTGTAGAAAGGTTTATTATCTACAAGATTGAAGGCTGCGTGCCGACAGAATCGTTAGCAATCCGGAAAAAAGTGTGGCGGTATTTCATCTCGCCTTACGTTCGTAGTCCAGATTCCACCGAGCTTGACTATTCCTTTCATCTTTTAGACTTGCCCTTTCCCTTAAAACATGTTGGCCTGTGTCAAAATTATCTGCAACATTTCTGTGGAGGCAGTGATTGATATTATATCATAATAATCAACAATAAAAATTTAATATTGTCATTGTATACTTTGATAGACATTCTACAATGGTTACAGCTAATGTTCCCGTAGCGTAGCTATGTCAGATTGCCACTTCATGCAAATATTATTATTCAACATTCATTTAAATTTGGTAATTTTCAAAACTTAAATGTCTCGAGATAGATTCATATTTAATATTGGAGAACATCCTGATTACGCCCATACTCTATCACGATGATAATTTGCATACGATTGTGTGTGTATGTGTGCGTGTGTGTGTGTGTGTGTGTGTGTGTGTTCGCGCGCGCGCGCGTATGTATGTGTATGTGTGTGTATGTGTGTGTGTGTGCGTGTGCGTGGGCGCGCGCGTTCGTATTTTGTCATAGAAGGAAGCGTCATTGGTCTTTTGTAACGGTCCTCGAGACTTGTAAATGATAGAAAATGTGATAAGGAGCAATGGATCAAAATATTGAGTTATCCTCTGAACGGAAACATGATCAAATACTTAAGGTAACAGCTTGGATTCCACTCAAAAGCATTAAACTGACCAACAAATGAGACCACCGTAGTAATGGTGTTGAAATCGACAGTACACTATAACCACACACACCAGTTAATATTTTGGTAAACTATCACTGGTACATGCTTATACTTTACCAGACTTACGATGTATTTCTTCGATTAAAACTTAAGTCTCGCCACAAAACCAATTACATTAGCATTGAATCTCGAATGTATTTGTTAAACCATAAAGTGACAACTCCATTAAGTGTTTTACAAAATTGTTGTCTTGTCAGGTGAACGTTTAACAATAATAAACGACCTCTTCTGTTTAAGTTCTTGACACTCTTGAATATTGTTATTAACTATAGTGATAGCCTGCTATAGTTACATAATGATGAATACGTGTGTACATTTTTCAAATAGTGTTGTGCAGGTGCATAAAGTTAAAGTTGTATTGGGTTCCAGTTGATCCGATCAACGGAACAGCCTGCTCGTGAAATTAACGTGCAAGTGGCTGAGCACTCCACAGACACGTGTACCCTTAACGTAGTTCTCGGGGATATTCAGCGTGACACAGTGTGACAAGCTTTAGGTGTTTTCGCTCAATAAACACTCACAACGCCAGGTCTGAGAATCGAAACCGCGATCCTATGACCGCGAGTTCGCTGCCCTAACCACTGGGCCATTGCACCTCCACTTGATAAACTGATAAACACGAAAAAAAGGAATAAATACTGAGAGATAGGTAGCTAGATAGATAGACAGACAAGAAACAATATTGAAAGGTATATATTAAACATAATGAAATCACACATTACAATGTATTATAATTTTCAACTAGGAAAAAACACCACGCCTTAAATTTTACCTTGTTTGTGGGAAAATTGTTAACATCGTAAAAAGTAAAAGATATAGGAAACTTCTTGACAAAATAAATAAAAAAACAATTGAACAATGGTGGTGAATATTAGGTGGGGTTCTGTCCTCAGAAGCAAGTTCGTGTGAAATGAGAAAAGAAAATAAACAACTTTGTATTAATATTTTAGTTTTTTTATTCATAGCACCCACGACATTTCTTACTTGTTATTGACACTGAACTCTGTCCGTGGCGAAAATACTAAATTTTCAAACAACATCCTCTATGTAACCACAAATAAACAAAACAAGTTTAGCTAGTCAACATTTTGTACCAGTATCCAACTCGGAAGTCTGTTTTTGGTAATTTTGAATGCCTTTAAAGCTAAAAAGTATTTTTTTCTCTATACGAAATGTTATATTTCGTAAAATGTTTAACTTAGCTTAATTTTTTTGTATCAATTTATAGATTCCAAATTTTCAAATCGTCTTCAGCGTAACTTAATCTGAAGAGATTTTTCTTCCCCATAATAGGTAAGCAGTGGGGGTCACAGCATGTATTCGCACTACTCTAGCTACATTTGCTTAAAATGACCACTGAAAACAGGCGACAACAGTCGTAGCAAGATGAACATGAAGAATGTCTACTCTAATTCACGTTGATGGACAGGACAATAGCAAATAAAATCCTGAAATTTTTATCTGCGTCCAGAAAGAACATGCTAAAATGGTCTTATGAAATTTATTCGTAGAGAAAAACATTAATTGTAACTTCAAGAACTTTATTTGCAAATCTTTTCCACAACTTTAGCAAAAATTCTTGGTGCATTTCCTTTTTTCTTTTTCTTTCTTTTTATGTCGTTAATCTGGTGCACTATTCCTTCTTGACTACATTCTGCTTTCAAAGATTATTTTTATTTCAGATCAAAATTACCTAAGATCTAGAGAAGTAACTTTATTTTCCTGTATATAACCTCTTGTTATTGGAAGCGCAATGGCCCAGTGGTTAGGGCAGCGGACCCGCGGTCATAGGATCGCGGTTTCGATTCCCAGACCGGGCGTTGTGAGTGTTTATTGAGTGAAAACACCTAAAAGCTCCACGAGGCTCCGGCAGGGGATGGTGGCGAACCCTGCTGTACTCTTTCACCACAACTTTCTCTTACTTCCTGTTTCTGTTGTGCCTGAAATTCAAAGGGTCAGCCTTGTCACACTGTGTCACGCTGAATATCCCCGAGAACTACGTTAAGGGTACACGTGTCTTGCACATTAATTTCACGAGCAGGCTGTTCCGTTGATCGGATCAACTGGAACCCTCGACGTCGTAAGCGACGGAGTGCCAACAACAACAACCTGTGGTTAATAATAGTTCATTTATGTAACTGTATTCAGCAATGGGCCTCCTCATTGTCTTGAATTTATTTTATGATTTAAAGATAGGAAGTGACACCTTTCAGTCTCACTTTCTGAGACTTTCTATTCTAGTATGCCACCTTGCTAGCACATAGTATGCAAGGCTAGGGTGTATAAAAGCATGCAACAAACATCATACTGTTTTTCTTTTTTCTTTTTCTTTTTTTTCAATAATACCGTGGAGGCGTGCCAATTGGCTTTGGGAAAAACGTGTATGTTAAATAAAGCTTCACAATACCAATTATGATTTCAGCGTTTTCCTACTACAGCACACACACACACACACACACACATATGTATATATATATATATATATATATATATATATAGATAACATACTGTTCTGTGATAGAAAATTCGACAAAAAAGTATTCCATCTGGTGAGAGATAAGTACTAAAGAACACAATACATGTCTTTAAGTGCGACTAATAGTTTAATATGTTGAGAAATATCTCAAACATATTCATCAGGCACAAACCGCATTTCATAATGAACTAAAAAAAAAATTGAATAAGAGGAGAAACGCGAATGAACTGAGAAAGCAGCATATAGACAAAG
>NC_068988.1:53527454-53537611 GCF_001194135.2 Octopus bimaculoides
TGTATATATATATAATAATATAGATTTAATCAAAAGATTAAATGTGGTACTTAAAATGTTTGAGGCACCAGAATTTGGTAGGGTAAAAACCAAAAACAAAATCAAGAGATTTGGTGAGTAAAATTTGAAGAAAAGCAACAAAAATTCAATAGGTTATAGCAGTACGTACGTTTCGTAATGAAAATGTACTTCTCAGCTGCATAATGGAAGTTCAATTTTAGAAAGTCATTTTGTAGATGTGTGCAAAAACAAGAGTAGGAGAAGAAGAAAATACCATCTTGACTGGGTTGTTAATCAACAGTCTAGACTGTTGATTAACAGCCCAGTCAAGATGGTATTTTCTTCTACTTTTGTTTTTGCACACATCTACAAAATGACTTTCTAAAATTGAACTTCCATTATGCAGCTGAGGAGTACATTTTCATTGCACATTTTATGTGGTGTTCTCACTACATAAATAAATGAAGTTTGTACGAAACGTACGTACTGCTATAACCTATTGAATTTTTTTGCTTTTCTTCAAATGTATATATATATATATTGTTGTATTTGGGGGTGGCCATGTTGCCAGTTTAGCGAATAAAAGCACACGCACTATATATTTGGTGTTCACTTGCTTCAGCTTTATTTTATATTAATTGTATTTCGGCCAGAGTTCTTTCGTCACACGTCTGTGACCTCATCAGTGGTCGTTTGCTTTCTTCTTTCTTTCTTTTTTGTGTGTCTCTCCTTACTAAAGATCTGCCATTTTGTATTCCTCTTGACAAAGCTTATTGTGGTTTGTTTTGGAAATAGTGGCGACCCAGACGGGGCTAGCATAATTAATTGATGGACTAAATGTATTTATTATACACTAATGCTGTATCTGTGATTGCTCCTTGTTTGTGTATCGTCTGCTTACTGTACAGTCTTTTATGCATTGTGAATGTTGCAGCGGTGTTGAATGTAATTCCTAGTATTCTGTTTTTTTTTCTTCTTTTTTTGTATGTAGTAGTATGTTTATGCTGCTGATTATGTCGATCGTGTTACTTGCTTGCATTTGATGCTCTCTAATGTTGTTGAGATATTGGGTTTTATAGGTATTAATTTAATACTGTTGTGGTCTTAGATCCAGATGTCAAGATAATTGATTTTGGAACAGAGCTGCAGCAGTGTCTGGAAGATGTTATGAAAATGTGAGTTGAGGTTATGTAGATGTTTTGAGGAACCAATGTTAGCGGGGTGGGTTATCAACGAAGGAGTCTCAATCATCTAGAAATAGCAGATAAATCTCCTTATTCCAGTCTATTGTCTAAAAATGGATGAATATGGAGGATAAAGTAGTCTTGATTATATTGTGCTAGAAAATTAGACAAGACTGTTATGTGTTGAGAACTCGCCGAACGATGAAATTTCAACACACCATAAAGGATAAATAAACGCGGTTTTATATATAATCCGGTGTAACTAACACTACTTTGTTGAATAAAACGTGTGTGACTTTGTATATGCATGAATGCACGTGCGTGTAATATATGAATATATGCACATATATATATAAATGCATACACACACGTACAAATGCATACACACATACACACACTCACTCACTCTCTCTCACACACACACACACACACACGCACGCACACACACGCACACACACGGCAGGCTTTCAGTTTCCTTATTTCTTTATTGCCCACAAGGGGCTAAACATAGAGGGGACAATCAAGGACAGACAAACGGATTAAATCGATTATATCGACCCCAGTGCGTAACTGGTACTTATTTAATCAATCCCGAAAGGATGAAAGGCAAAGTCGACCTCGGCGGAATTTGAACTCAGAACGTAATGGCAGATGAAATACCGCTAAGCATTTCGCCCGACGTGCTAACGTTTCTGCCAGCTCGCCGCCTTACAGGCTCTCAGTTCCCGTCAACCAAATCCACTCACATAGCTTTAATCTGCCCGAGGCTATAGCAGAAGACACTTGTCCAAAGTGTTATGCAGTGGGACTGAACCCGGAACCATGTGGTTGGGAAACAAGCTTCTTACCACATTGTCACATAAATGTTACGGATCCACACTGATTTTAGTTGGCATAATTGTAAAGGAAAATGTCAAAATACACATTTTATTGTTTCTTTCTTTACGCCTGCACCTCGTTTGGAGAAGGCGCCGTATGTATGTATCTACTTATGTATGTATGCATGTGTTCGTATGTGTGTGTATGTATGTATGTATGTATGTATGTATGCATGTATGAACGTATACATGTTTCAGGATGTGGTACCAAAGCTAAGATAAGTGGTCTAAGTGTCAAAAGTGAGATGCTATTCATAGATAACTTAAGGACTTTAGACAGGCGAGTTCAGACGACTATGTGGTAAAATGAATCTTTGTTGACCGAAAACAATTAATCTGGTCTGTTGAAGGGGGACTATTTCCTAGAACTTGCTTCTTTGAATAAAATAATTCAAGCCGTTCATTTGAATTAAACTGTAACAACAGATTGGAGTGATAAACCTACTGATAATATCTCGCTTCTCGGAAATATATCTCCTCTTATATGAGTCTTAAACAAATCTTAATTCTTCATATTCTTCGCACAGGCTTTCTGTTTTATGTAGCTATTTAGAAGTAAGTTGCTCCTTATTGTAAGTTCAGCGAATATCATTTACAGTGACTGATAAGAGTGGAGAAGTGCTTAGAGATGTACGGTAAAGAAGTAACGGTAGAGGACTGAGTGAAATGTTTTGCCATATTTAGCCATGCCGTTTTACGTTCTGAGTTCAAATTACACTGGGGTCCGCTTTGTCTTTCAATACCTCTGGAATCATAACATAAACATAAATGTGAATCAAATTATAAGGTCAATTTAATCGATTAAACTTGCAAATTCATGATCTTGTGCAGTTTTTCTTTTTTTATTCATTTTCTTTATTTTCATCTTTTTTCCTTATTTTGTATTTTATTTTATTTTTCTGGCAGATGGGACATCCATTGTTCATGTCCTTTTACAACGCTTCCGAGACTTGTGGGAAGAAGAGAGATATCCTCCAACCTGAGATTTGGTTTGAATACTTGCAACAGTGCAGACAGCGTTAAAGGTACCCACGGAGCCAGGTTGTCGTGTTAAGCAGGGCGGAAAATTAAGCCTAGAGTTGTAAACATCCAGGATAAAACAGAGTCGTTAGAGCGTCGAAAAGGATGTTTTGCGGTATTCGTTTCGACTTTCCACACTTTGAGTTGAAATCTAGGTGACATCAGTTTTTGTGGTCGAAAAAAATAAGTACAAGACTGTGTGGGGTGGGGTGCAGATTGACCGAATTGCTAGAGCATGAGAGAAGATACCTTACAATATATCCATTCAGGCTCTTAGAGTTCTGGGTTCAAAATACTGTGTAGATGTCAAAGACCAGAGTTAATCTCTCGACAACAGGAACACTCAGTTCAACTTGTAATTAGCCTATATAACAAATAGTCTTGCAGCCAACACAGATTAACTGACAACGGCATGTCGTGATTCCATCCAGCAATGAATTAAACACAGTCGACTGAAACAGAAAATGTATTCATGAAAGAAAGCTTCGTTGAATAGAGATACGATCCAAGTGGTTGAAATACTGGAAGCTGTTTCCTGTTTCAATCACCCAAATTTCTGATCATTTGTTTTCTATTACGTTAAATAGTTACTGCTCTTAAGGGCTGGGTCATTGGTAAGCCTACCATAGAGGAGCATTTTAATTTTTTTTTTTTTTATCAGGTGGGAATATATTTTCTATGATCATTTTACAGGATCATCAACACAGGTGGTAAGTAGGGAGAAGGTAACTTCAAAACCGGAAGTCCGAGCTGATTCCTTGAATCAACAGGACTCTGCTAGAGGCACTCACATTGCCAGGTGGTAGCGTTAAACTGGACGACGGGTTAATTTCATCACCCATATAAACTATGCCGGAATTTGAACTCACAAGGCATCTAGTCCAACGTTCTTACAATTCCAAAGTTCCTCGTCCTGGATTAGTACTTTAATTATCGAAATGATAACTAAATGATTAAATGATTAAAGGCAAAATTAAGCTCGGTGGGATTCGGACTCAGAGCGCCGAGTGTCAGAACAAATCCCGCGAGGCATTCTATCCGATAGTCTAACGTCTCTGCCAATTCGCTGCCTATTTCAGTCATTAGATGACAAAACTGAGAAAACTTGGATACGCTCAAGTATACTTTGCCTGCCACACAGAACGTTACTCCAGAACAGACAGGTGGGTAACCTATGATGAAAGATTCGGTTTGTATTAGGTACAGGAAACTGTTACATCAAGATAGTGGATCAAAAATGCAGGCCAGTTTAACACCATCACTTGTTTCTTGGATCCCTTTAGTGCAGTTTACTCCGTAGCAAGAAGTCAGACCGCCCATGTTATTCTTACAAACATTGGTCTACAGTTTCTCAGAGTGGATATCAGCCATATTGATTCATATAGATACAAAAATCCTTGGTACTCATTCTTCCTCACTGGTTATTTTTCTTTAGAAAGAGCAACAATTTCACGACTAGTTCTAACTTTAAGTTGATTAAATCATACACATTAAATGAATAAGCAATTTATTATTGTATTTATAGCTCACGAAATAACCGTAGCAATACACTACTTTTAAAACTGATACTTCACAGCAGATCAGTTGAAATTTAGACATAAAATACAAATAAACCGGTGTCATATTTGGTCGTATTGCCTTTTCTTTAATTGAAACCATAATCTGTAATGAAGGCTGTAGTTTGGACAATAACAATGGTTCTTATAATTTCAGAAAGTACTATAAGCTCAAATAGACCAAATGAGTTATCTACCAATCTAACAATTATCCGAACTAACAACGAGAATTTATAGCAAGTCGAGCGATCGCGTATACATGTTAGAAATAACAGCGAAATCTCCCTCAAAACAATGACTCTTAACGTAATAAATTATTCAATTATTCAAACACTACACTATTTAATATTTCATGTTTAAGATATTATGTATGTTTTGATGGAGGCTTAGGCTACTATTTTTATAGGTCGAGTGTCCAAGTAGAGATTTTCTCATTGGCTTCTTCATTGTCTAAAGATGTGTTAGTAGTGGGTTTTTCTTTTTGTGCATGGTTGCAATGAGTCATTTTTTTTTTAAAACAGGAGTTTTGACCTGACAGTTTGTTAGCACTAAACAAAGGTGCTTTCAGCATTGATGTAACGATGAACTAGCCTTGCTCTAGCCCAGTGGTCCGCATCCTTATATTCTTCTCAAAATTCGGCGGCACACTGAACTAAAAATATAACAGGGGAAAAAATTATATTCAGGTTACACTGCGGCACACCTAGCGGCATACCGGTTGCAGAACACTGCTCTAATCTAGATTCACTTCAAGGACTATGTCTTAGAGCAAATTTGGTCGTTTACTAAATCAAACAAGTCGAACATATCAAACCATCACTGACTAAATAGGAACAAGTACGAAACTTCCTTTTTCTTTTTACTTTTCACCTTTTAAGTCAACATTCTAGCGTTAGTCCCATGCTTTATTAGAAATATGTACTGAATTAAGTACTGGCCTTGATCTAAATACGGGTATGTTTATCTATAACACGCAATTCACATGACAGTTAAAGTATCAGAAAAAATACACAGCAGCAGAGAACATAAAGAAAGCTACCAGCAGTTAGTTCTAAGTAATGATAAAATGTAATAGAATTCTTGGTGAAGATATGGGAAAAGACAGAAATATTAAAATTCTATATAGTCATATAAATTTCATGCGTTAACGGAGAAGCAAAGAACGAAAAGCTTAAACTAGATTAATTCTTTATAAGCTAGAAAGGCGTAGCTAATGATATGGACTGGGGTTGATAATAAACTAATAGCTTGAAAACTAGGCCATGAGATATGATAAAGACGAACAAGTACATAAAACAATAGATTCATAATTTCTTACATACGCATTAAATGTCAGAATTACAGAGGTGAAGTAATTAGGATTTTGTTATGTTCGTGATTTTCTCCAGAAAATTGGTTTCAAATTTTGGTACAAGGCCAGCAATTTCGGCGTGAGTTGGGTAAAGTCTATTTCATCGATCCCACTGCCCGACTGGTACTTATTTTATCAATTCCGAGGAGATGAAAGACATAGTCAACCTCGGCGAAATTTGAACTCAGGACGTAAAGATGGATGAAATGCCGCAACATGGACAAAAGCAACAAACGCAACAGCAACAACAACTATAAACTGCACACAAGAAGAGACTGCTCTTACCAACCAGCCATTCATTGTGTTATTATATCAGTAACAGTTTTGATATGGTCAATGAAGGGAGAATGCAAGATGTTAATGCAAAAGATTTGAGAGGGTTAACAAAGTCACGTAGTAAGAGTTTATCTGTTGAAGATCTGCAGCAGTTAGCACAGCAAAGCATCCAAAATGAACCCGTAAAATATATTGTAGAAGCAGTAAGAAAGAAATTTTATTTCTGAATAACTCAATAACAAGACTGCGGAAATCCAGGAGCAATTTACTGAGAATGACTCCACACTGCAGCAAAACAAAGACAGGCGTTCTGAACATGAAACTCTGTTGCTGTGAATTGCTTAGTGAGCAAAAGACTCAAGAAAACGCAGACGACGTTAGATACAGACATCATTAGACGCAAACAACTGTAGAGACATACATTTGACGCAGACGACATTAGACGCAGAAGATTGTAGACGCAGAGGACATTAGACACAGATGCAGTTTTTAGATTAGATGCAGTTTTTAAAAAGCAGCCAATACACAAGAAAGAACGACATCTTGAAACCCCACCCCAGATATAGCACATTATATTTCTCAGTAGTGATATTTAGCTGAATTTAATGGTGAGTAGGTCAATGTACTTGTGATTAAAATTGATTAATTTAACCTACTTATAATTTTATAACATTAGATCTTAACTACAGCTCGTTTTGGAATTTTATCATAACTTTAGATCACAGTGCATAACATCACATTGTGTGCCATTATCTCAAGTTATTAGGTGCTTGAAAAGCGCGACAGCGAGTTTCTGTTTTTTTTTTTTAAGTCGTATAACTGTATCTATTATCATCTTTTGAATTTATGTTATTGTTAAAAATTGCTTATAGAGTTGGTATCTCTATAAATGCCGTTATAATGACACCATATAACACGGCTTCGTTTAGCCTAGTTAGTATTCTTTAGAAACGTAACTAGAGCGCTAATTGTAGTATTACAGTATGTGATGCATTTGTTACGAGATATATTATAGGTGACTAAAGAAGGCATGCCAGATGGACTTGGGAGGAAATGGCAGGCATTTTTAGTTCAGAGGAACGAAGAGTTGATTTGTAATGATACTTTTGGCTGATTGAGGAGACTGCATCCTGTGGGCTAGAGGCTATAGAGTGTTGATCAAGAGTGATGAGATCAAGAATGTTTGTGCATGAGACAATAAAACTGTCCTATATGAGGGATCAGTGTTCCATAGTAAGTTTTACTTGAACTTTGTGAAGAGTTAGTAGTTGATGGTAAAGCAAAAGATTATATTTATTAAAAGAAAGAAACACTGTCAGAGAAGGATAAATAAAATTCAAAGGGAGGGAGAAACAGGGTGGGAATGGAGGGATGAAATAGAGAAAGGTGGATGAAGAGAGAGGCCTTCCGATTCCGGTTCCTAAATCAAACATGTAAAAACAAAAAATCACTGAGATTGAATGCGGTGTAACCTATGCTTGACTGAAGAGGGCTAATAATACCGAAACATATGAGTAGTTATTAAAATAATTACAATGGCATTTGTTATGCACCTAATGTTGTCTCTTCTTCATCACACAAGGATTTGTAATTAAATTTTTAATGCTCAGTGCTAAATAAAATATGTTAAAACAACAAAATATGCTAACGCTAATTTAACTTGAATTGAATATCTGTGTTTATGAGGGTGAAATTTGAGAAATGCTTCCGACACAAACACTCTTAAGTTTAATGATGCGCAGACTTACAATCTCTACAATAACAAGCAGTACAATGATGCCCACTGTATATCAATTTTCAGTAACATCATCAGCAGAACAAAGCATTCAGATATCTCCAGTGAAAAAAAATTACTTTGAATATAAATGTATTGTTCAGAAATGACGTATTTTGATAAACGATGTCTTTCATGAAAAATCTTGGGTATCAGTCGACGAGATAATGCAAACAGCGATGACGTATTACGTCGAATTAACCAATAGCAAGCAACAAAATTATGGTGAGGCGCAGGAGCTAGAGTTATTAAATACACGTTAAAAATCACCAAACACACGCACGCACACACACACACACACACACACACACACACACACACACACACACAGATATGGAAGTATGCTAGTGTGTGCTGAAAAGTTCAATGAAGTCCTGCATTTATTAATTTAAGCTCTTAGCAAAGGAGGAGGTATTGTTTTCAGTCGCGTTTGTTTGTTTGTTTGTTTGTCCGTGAACAAGATATCTCAAGAACCACTGGATGGATTCGGATGAAACTTTTAAGGATGTTTGGCCTCGTGACTGGTACGAACTGATTAGGTTTTGGGATTGATCTGGTACCGGACAAGGATTCTTGATTATTTTTCCGTTTTTTTTTACTTAATTTTTGAGAGCGATCGGGTTCATTTTTAGTATTCTCGTTTGTGAGAGCTGTCAAGTTTATTTTAGATATTCTCATTTTAAAAGTCATCTCTGGCTAATCATTGAGAGGACGTTGGTGGTGCCTTGACGGAGGTTTTGCTTTCTGGGTGGTCTTGTTAGTAACTGCATTGTTTCTTTTCCAGGTAAACTAATAGCTAACCATTCAAAGAACACTTCAAAAGTAACTAGTAGCAACTTCTCTTGAAAATCGACAAAATTTGGCATCGTACTGTTAATCAAATACCTGCAGAAAAAGCGCCCCCGAGGACATTCACGCTGATATGGTTGCTACATTAGGGGATAACGCACCAGCTTTATCAACAGTGCAAAAGTAGACTTTTCGAGATTACCCAAGATCTGGACGTCCTGCAACTGCCACCACCGAAGAAAACATTAATCGTGTTCACCACATGCTGATGAATGACAGACGATTGGCTATAAATTATTTTCTTTTCTGTTCTTGGCACAAGGCCTGAAGTTTTTGGGGAGGAAGGGCCAATCGATTGGATCGACCCCAGTACGCAACTGGTACTTAATTTATCGACCGCGAAAGGATGAAAGGCAAAGTCAACCTCGGCGGAATTTGAACTAAGAACGTAAAGACAGACGAAATACCGATAAACATTTCGCCCGGTGTACTAACGTTTCTGCCAGCTCGCCGCCTTCGATTGACTATAAATTAAAAAGCTAGAATCTTCAGAAAACGAAAGAGACAGACTATCACATAGATTACAGATACAATCTGTAAACGATTCTCCGTAAGTTCTCTGTAACAATTTATCGTAATTTCCACAAATTCCTTCGACGAACGTTTTGCTTCTAGGTTAGAAGGTAGCTCTTCTAGTAAATAAATAAAACACGAAGATTCTAAATTCACACAGCACTGCGTTATATTGGTAAATATCTAAGTGCAAGATTGCCATGCGCCCATATTTCCTTGAACATGTCTTGGGTACAGGTGTTAAAATTTGCGCCTGAAAAGAATTTGATGCAAATAAATGAATTAAAATAAAATAAAATATTAAATATAAGATGAAATATAAAATAAATGATAAATTAAATACAAGGTAGAGACAGACAGACAGACAGACAGACAGACAGATATAGATAGATAGATAGATAGATAGATAGAGATAGATAGATAGATAGATAGATAGAGAGAGAGAGAGAGAGAGAGACAGAGACAGGAAGGGAGAGAGAGAGAGAAATTCATTTTGTTGGCCAATATTATTAGTAAATAACAGGGCGGCTAGCAGGCGGAATCGCTAGTACACCAGGCAAAATGCTCAACGGTATTTCGTCCGTCTTTACGTTCTGAGTTCAAATTCTGCTGAGGTCGACTTTGTCCTTCATCCCATTCAGGGTCGATAAAATAAGTACCCTCGAAATTCCTGGCTTTGTGCCAAAATTTGAAACCATTATATTATTATTTTACATATTTTTATGACGACCGAATTTTCCACTTGCCTCAAGAGAC
>NC_068988.1:53537669-53540820 GCF_001194135.2 Octopus bimaculoides
ATATAATGGATGTACGTGAGCGCGTGAAAAATAACTATTGTATAATGTATTTATTTATGATGTATCAGTCAAATACTGATGACCAAATGGGAGGGTGAGTGAAGTCTACAATAACGGATACAATAACCCGAAGACTCCATAGTCTCGAGTGAGGGGTGCGTTAATAAACTTGCACCACAGTCAGTAACGTAATCAAATGTCATTTAGAAAAAAGCTCCATATGACATGAATTAAATTAACCACACATCTACCCTCTCTCTCTCTCTCTCTCACACACACACACACACACACACACACACACCCTTTTAACGAAGGTCAATTTTAACGGGTGCAGTAAGTGTGCCGAATTAGTTGCCTCACATGGAAAACAAATTTCACGGAATTAAATAGCTTACCGCGTCTTTTCTTATCTTTTACTTATTTTTTTTGCTCATTACTTCCAGTTTGGCGCCCAGCCTTCGTTCTTCAAAATATCTTTGTCGACCAATCATATCATATCACAACATTGCTTTATCCTGGTTGCTTGTCACAGCCTCTTAGACATGGACATGAAGGAACAAGATTAAGCTGACCTCCTATCACTTTTTATATCTTTGCTATAAATATGCATTTAAGATAAGCCTCTCTTATTAAACACACATTAAAAACTGGGTAACATTTACTTAATAGAAACTAGATTTTGAGGAAACTAGTGACTGTCTGCATCGATAAAACTAAATATATGGAATTCAGTTATGCTACTGTTGCTGCTGCTGTTGTTGTTGTTGTTGCTATTGTTGCTGCTGCTGCGGCTACTGCAGCTGGTGTTCTTCTTGTTGGGATCTTGTGAAATTCTTTCCAACCACTAGCATTTTCTGAAATAATCACCAGAATAATTTGAAATATCCTACACAGATATAGTTTCGCATGCTTGATGAGCGAGATCACAAACATTTTCTCAACATGCAAAACTAGATCAGAACTGCATTTTTTTGAAAATAATCTGGTGTAAATTTGGAAAAACTTGAAGTTTTTCGAAGAAATTCATCAACATTCTCTCGCACTGATATTCGGAATGATGAAAAAAAATGGTATGTACTCAACGCAGCAAAAGATATTCTATCCATGACGGTACAAAATTCACAACAGTCTAAAAAGATAGTATCCTTCTAGACATTCTAATAGGAACGTTTCATATGAGGCACCGAAATATAAATATTGATTTAAAAGTTTGGCACAAAGCCAACAATTTCGTGGTGGATGGTAAGCTGATTACATCGACCTAAATGTTCAACTGGTACTTATTCTATCAACCCCGAAAGAATGAGAAGCTAAGTCAATCCCAGCGACATTTGAACTCAGAGCGTGAAATCAGAAGAAATGTCATTAAGTATTTTGTCCAGCTCGGTAACGATTCTGCCAGTTCGGAATATCGAAACATGGCATACCCCATTCACATTACGAAAACCTATGGATATGTTATGGATATGTCAGTAGTAACCAAGAACGACTCTGCTAAGTCGGAAACTGACAAACTAAACACTTTAATGGCAAACCTCAGAGTAACGTAGTATGTAATCCATTTTTGCTAACCTTATAAACAGTAAAAGCATATCCATTCTTTTTTCTGCCACATGAATGTATACGTCGAAGATGTACAGGTAGACTAGAAAAAAGTTTATATCTCAAAATATAATGCCGATGAAATACATAGGAATAAAAGTTTTAAAGAGATGATGAAAAATAGAAGATAATAAAATAGCTGAGGCCACTACGAGGCAAGATAACAAAGTATTTGATAGCATAATGTTTGTAGACAACATCCCTCATAGTAAAATAGTTAATAGTTAAGAAAAAATCTTTCAAAAATTTACGTTCAATATAACGTGGAAAAAAAGTAGATATATCGATCGTAATAAGTTCTATCCGCTTGATAGGTACGCATGTAAAACAATCACAAAGTATAAGTCCCTCCATCCAGCAAAAAAAAAACATGAATTAATGTAGATTAAAAAACATAACATATCGGATAAAGTAACAAGAAAAATCGTGAACAAACCTCCAAACGAAATTTGCAGAGTGGAGACAGTCAGGAGTATAGGTGAAAGACTCTATGGTCAGTGGAACATCTCTTCCGGAAAAATATATCTATATGTAACCAACGTGCATTAGATAAACGCGGCGAATCAACCAATACATATAATGTGGATATTATATGTACACAGCTTTATAATCAACAAAAAAGACAGGTTACTGAATCAGTTTACATACAAGAGTACAAACCTAGTTTTAACCGTAGTCTTAATGGAGTAAAACCAAAGCAACATATTTAACAAATGCATATATTCCTCGCTAGGTCAGCTTCAGTTACACATACACACACACACACACATTTGCACGCACGTACGCACACACTCGCGCAATTATTCATTCTTTACTATAACGGTTGAAAAATTCACTTTAGCAAGACTCCAATATTCACAGACAACTATTTTAAGCAGACTTTGAGACAACTGTTATATATATAGCGAATGATATCAATAAACTTTCAAAGCTCGAACCAGGAGAAGAAGCAAAAATATTAATATTGATTACTATAAACAATATCAATGATAATAAATAAATATTACAAACAGTACATTGGGCTGAAAAGGTGAACGAGGAAGAGGGGGGGGGGAACAAAGGCACATTGAATCGGATAAAAACAAAAGCTCAAAAGCGTTTAAAGCTCAAATATTAACAATACATTTCTCAAATCCAAAGTTTGAAAAAAATGTAAATCCATTCACACACAGCAAAGGGAAAATATTTCAAAACATCAAAAAACAAACTAATTTACATATATCAAACTGACATGTTGAATGTAAAATAATTAGACATATAAACAAAAGAAGAAGCAAATGTAAAAGAACGTAAAGAAAGTAATCCTCGATGTTTATAAACACTAGCTGTTAACAGATTTTGCAACAAATACAATGAAATAGTTTTAGTAACCAGGTTACGAAAGTTTTTTGACACTTCATAATAGACAATATTGTAGCAAAAAATTGGGTATAATAGGTTTTTGTACAGCCTTAAATGCTTAAGAGGATAAAGAGGATACAAACATACATACAGACACACAGATATATAAACATTTATATACATACATTATATATATATATATATATAT
>NC_068988.1:53541101-53542100 GCF_001194135.2 Octopus bimaculoides
ACACACACACACACACACACACACACACACACACACACACACACAAGCTTCTTTCTTTGCTTTTATCTGACAATTTAATCCACTTAGTAGATGTTTGTGGTTGCATTGTTTCAATAAGGAAGTATGCAAAGAACGTGATATAATAAACAAGTGTGTGTGTGTGTGTGTGTGTGTGTGTGTGTGTGTGTGTGTATTTGTATGGGTGCGTATTAAAAGAAAGAGTGAGACAGCAAAAGACGTCCATACAAACATGCATGCATACATACGTACATATGTATATGCACACATACATACATACATACATACATACATACATACATACATACATACATACATACATACATACATAGAAGAGGAGAGAAAGAGAACTGTGCACAGTACTAGAAATCAACTGCCCTGCGGATGTTAACATGAAGCTAAAGATCAGCGAAAAAGGAAATACATACGCTGAACTAGTGAGAAATCCGCAGTTACTCTACCCAGATTACAAATTCAGGTTTATACCTGTAATTATTGAGGCACTGAGATATGTAACACACTACCTAAGTACCAATCTTGATGAATTAAGTTTCTCAAAACCGGAAAGGAGAAAACTGATTCGAAGACTACAGATCCAAGCCATCACAGTAAAACTTTCCAGAGGTTTATCATATAAGTATATATGCGCATGTCTAGACACACAACTATCTGCATGAGAATGCATACATAAAACAAAACATACAAATCTGCACATGCAGTGACTCCAAATACTGCACATATACACACATACATACAGAAACACCTTTTTGGTGTTGATGAAATTCCAGTAAAGAAGCCTTGTATCTAGGTTAGAAACCAGTTCTTTATTGGCAAGAAATCTTGAAATAAAACTGAATAATAACACACATACATACATACGTAGGTACGTCCATATAGGTATAAACACTCATATATGTATTATCTAGGTGTGTGTGTGTGTGTGTGTGTGTGTGTGTGTGTGTGTGTGTGTGTGTGTGTGTG
>NC_068988.1:53542514-53547514 GCF_001194135.2 Octopus bimaculoides
ATATATATATATATACGTGAGCAAATGTATAGTAAATACACAAACGAAAACAAACACAGAATGACAAGTTAAAAAAATGTACGAAATGCACAGTCGAAGGGAAAACATATTAAATGCACAGGCGAACGGAAAACCGACAAAGGTCTCTAATATGAGTGAGACTTTTGTCAGAAAGGTCTCTAATGTGTGTGTGTGTGTGTGTGTGTGTGTGTGTGTGTCCCCGAAGTTACAAAGGCACATACAGCTGAACGACTGCATCGGTGTGATGGTTTTATGCCGAAATAACACCGGTTCACTTGCATACATGCCCTACACAGAAAGATCGATAATATTTACAGTAAGATAGATAGTATGTTATGCTTGTGTGTGTGAGCAAACATTAATGATAATTATTGTATAATGTATTCAATTAGTGATGATCAAATGGGAGGGTGAGTGGAGTCTACAGCATAGAGTACATTCAACCGAAGACTCCACTTACCTCAAGGGTAGGGTGTGTTAATAAACTTATACTGCAGTTAGTAAAGTATTCTAATATCATAAACAATGTTTCGAAAAAGTTTCATATGACACGAATTCTATTAATCACACACCTACCCTCCCTCATACACACACACACACACACTCACACCCTGATCTCAGTTGCTTTTAACGAAGGTCAATTTTAACGGGTGCAGTAAATTACCGAGTTAATTGCTTCACGTGGAAAACGACTTCATGGAATTAAAAGGTTTACCGTGTCCCCACTTGTCCTTTTTCCATTTTTTTTTCTCATTACACTCTCATTGATGCCCAGCCTACTTTCGTCAAAAAATCATATTCAGCCAATCACGTTATAAACTATAACACTGCTCTATCCTGGTTGCTTGTCATAGTCCACCTCGACATGGACATGAAGAAACAAGACTGCGCTGACCTATTGCTCTGTATGTCTTTGCATTTAAAGATAAGTCGCTTTTATTAAACATCAAAAATTGGTTTACATTTACTAAATAAAAACGGACTTTGAGGAAACTAGTGGCTGTGTACTTTGCCTAAATTAAATATAATTCGCAACTATGAATAAATTTACTGTTGCTGTTATTGTTAGAGAAGACGACTGCTCTAAAGTTTCAAGCAGGACTCCTCTTTAGGCAATGAAAAAATTATCTGAAGAAAGTTTACAATTCACATTGTAACAAATGGGTGAGTCGGCGAGGTAGCTTCTACACAGTCGCTCAAATTGCTAGAAAAATCGGCTAGGTCTTTCTTATATATCACCCAAGCTTTTTGAAAAAAAAAATTAATAGATTGGATAATATATTCAAGAGATGGTCGCGGGCGGAAAGCTTTTGATCATGATTGCTCGATCAAAGGCAATCAGCTAAACAATAACAACAAGAGTAACTATTTATAAACGGAGACCAAGTAAACATGAAAAATGAGACAAAATAAAGCATAAAGTGTTGAGTGCAGAAACATATACAGGCAGTCGCTCGTTTATGTATATTAGTGAAGGCAGATGGCATTATGGACAATTATGCAAATGAGATTGTTACCAAATGAAGCTACGTATGCAAATTAACTACACGCTTTGAAAACAGTTATTAAACAAATTAACTAGCCAAATTCAAGAGTAATTTTGCAAATCATGCTTCTGCTTAAACAGGAGCTGAAGCTACAAAATTATGATAATCTGTTGACTATTCTAGTATTTAATCTGAACCAATGGAGATATTTACTTTTTCTTAGCATACAAGTGTCTTTTAATACTTTCTGATATGATATCGGAAATAATTCTCGCAAATATAATTTAGCAACTCTCAAATTTATTTGACTTTGCTAAGTTAAAAGAATTAAGCATTTAATCCGATACATGATGGGAAGTGTTTTACAGTCTCGATAGGTTTTTAAGGACAACCAGCCAAGCGGTTATCTGTTCGCATTCTATAACCGCCCTTAAGTTGGGTCGACGGCCAATACACCTAGTCTCTCCAATGCCTCAATGCATCTAATCACTGTGGCGGTAACCTACTTTGTATATTTAACGTTTTAATAGCAGGAGCCTTATTTGTAAAATTAGTCTTAGATTCGGAAAATTCAAAGTGAGTAGTTCATTTGCATACGTAGCCTCCTGTGGCAGCAACCTTATTTGCATAATTTCTGTCTTAGTAACTGTGACTTTAATAACGTATTTACTCTTATCGTAAAGGGGTACCTCAATGTGTGTGCATGTGTGGCACTCCGTCGGTTAAGACGACGAGAGTTCCAGTTGATCCGATCAACGGAAGAGCCTGCTCGTAAAATTAACGTGCAAGTGGCTGAGCACTCCACAGACACGTGTACACTTAACGTAGTTCTCAGGGAGATTCAGTGTGATATAGAATGTGACAAGGCTGGCCCTTTGAATTACAGGTACTACTCATTTTTGCCAGCTGAGTAGACTGGAGCAACGTGAAATAGAGTGTGTAGCTCAAGGACACAACATGCTGCCGGGAATCGAACTGACAGTCTTACGATCATGAACCAATTACACTAACCACTAAGCCACGCGCCTTAGCGAGTACCTCAAATAGCTTAGTTGCATAGGTGCACTTTTGTAAGAAAAAAAAACACATCGTTTTCTTATTGAGCCTTCATAGCGTGTCCTCATTTTCTTTCTTACGTTCTTACTTAATTGGCATAATTTATATTTTTAGTACGGAAGATTCATTCTCGTATTTACACTTTTAGTAGCAAAGAACAAATCAAAACTTTACCTTTTCTAACGGTGACATAATTTACAAGCTTAACATCGTATCTCAAAAGAAACCTATTTGAATAATTACCCTCTTTATAGCAGCGACCTCGTTTATATACCCTCTTAGCAAGGTAGACTTCATTTGCATATTCACCCAAACTTGTTTGTGTATTTATATTAATTGCAGCGGCCTGAATTTCGTATTTTAAAAAAATGCTCGTAACAATCTCTCTTTACAATGATTTTCCAAGTGTTTTGTTGGCTATTTCATTATCGTGGGACTGTCGATTATTCTGGAATTTATCCTTATTCTATCGGTCTCTTTTTGACAAACCGCTACATTGTGGGGATTAAACAAACGAGCATCGGTTGTCAAGTGATGGTGGGAGACAGACACAAACACACACGAGGACTTGCACACAGTTTCCGCTTACCAAATTCACTCAAAGGCATTTGTCAGTCCAAGTCTATAGTGGAAAGCACTTACCCAAGATGCCACGTAGTGGGATTGAACACGAAGCCACATAGTCACTAAGTGAGTTTCTTAACCACGAAACCATGCCTGCACCTATAGATGTTTAGCTTTCCAATAAGCCCTTATTAATGACAGTTGGACACTCGAAAGCAATACTGAAAATTGTGAGTTTTTATTTCCTTTCTCACTCAAGAGACTAAAGCAATGACCTTGACCCTTTTCAAGGCCACAGAGACTAACAGAAGAGGGGAAGGGATAGAAGAAGTCACCCTCAAAACGGAGACCTTCCTCGGATGTTTTCAACACATTGGACATTGCAAAAGAGACCGAAGATACCAGAAGGTGATGATGAACCAGGAGATGGATATCAAGAAATATATGTAACCTTAACACTAAAAACAAAAGTAAAAGAACAAAACAAACAAGACGAACCAATACTAAGGTTGAAAAGTAGACTTGTCACCATATAATTATTTAACTGTACATGTATCAAAGACAGCTGCCTTGATGTGTGTGTGTGTGTTCTGGCAAGGTTTTTATGCCATCATTTGTGGTATATTCCGCCGGGAAATGAATGAATGGAAATATCTGACGATAGATAATGTGAAAGAAGGAATAAAGAACCAAGATGCATTCAAATTTGAATAAACCGCTTACAATATCAACTAATGTATATTGATCATCTGCTTTTGAAATTTCTCGACTGCTCATGATCTCCATATATGCTATGGAAAGAGATTGTGTGGGAGACAGAATAATAGAGAGAGAGAAGACATGAAGGATAGAATAGATGAGAATGAACGATGAAGGGGAGGAAAATAATAACAATAGTAAGCGTGAGAGAGAAAGAGAAAGTGAAAGACAAAATAAGAAAGAGGCACAGAGAGAGAGAGAGAGAGAGAGAGAGAGAGAGAGAGAGAGAGAGAGAGAAACTGATCGATGAAATGTGTAGGTGTAAATAGATTAAATCTGACTGACCTGAAGCATTGAAATAATAATCGCAGCGATTGGTGGGAACCTGACCAATCGCTGAATGAATTTTCTCCGAGGAAAGCTTTTTACTTAATTATCGAAATGAAAGTTGTAAAGAAAGCTACAGTAACGAAAATGACATCATTGTGTCAATGTGTTTGGAAATCAATTTCATATTGCAAAATTGACCCGAGTAAATAAAGCTTTTAACAAACCAGTTCGTCACCGGTTCGAATATCAATATCAGTTCCCAGTTACTAAATACTTTAATATTAATTGTACTGTCACTTCTTACTGCGGATGGAGTCTTGGAATTATTACAATCTTTCATTTATCCCAACAATTCTCATTTTCTACAACTTATGTATATTCTTGTACATTGACTTAGTTATTTTGTCAATTTCAATCAATGGTAAACTTTATTAATGAATTAATAATCATTTCTAATCTTGGCATAAGGTCAGCAATTCTGAGGAGATATAGGTTAAGTCGATTTCTACGACCTCAGTAGTTGACTGGTACTTAATTTTATCGAATCTGGAAGGCTGAAAGCAAATTGATCTCAATGAGATTTGAACTCACAATGTAATGAACCGAAATAAATCTCTCAAGGCATTTTTCTGATGCGCTAACGATTCTGCTAGCTTCCTACACTCACAAATGGATTCATAATTCCTTTTTATTATTGGTACAAGACCTGGAAGTTTCTTTTGTTTGTTTTTAGGGGTGGGTAGTCGATTATATCGACCTCAGTATTTAACCGGTACCAATTTTATTGGCCTCGAAAGGATGAACAGCAAAGTCAACTACAGCGAAATTTGAACTGAAAACGTA
>NC_068988.1:53549526-53561677 GCF_001194135.2 Octopus bimaculoides
TATATATATATATATATATATATGTATGTATGTGTGTGTGTTTGTGTGTCTGTATTTGTCCTCCCACCATCGCTTGACAACCGATGCTGGTGTGTTTACGTCCCCGTAACTTAGCGGTTCGGCATAAAGAGACCGATAGAATAAGCACTAGGCTTACAAAGAATAAGTCCTGGGGTCAATTTTCTCGACTAAAGACGGTGCTCCAGCATGGCCGCAGTCAAATGACTGAAACAAGTAAAATAGTCAAAGAGAGAAATTGAAAGGCACTGAGCTGACAGAATCGTTAGCGCATTTGACAAAATACTTGGCGGTATTTGTTTCGTCTGTCTCTATGTCCTGAGTTCAAATTCCGCAGAGGTCGACTTTTGCCTTTCATCCTTTCGGGATTGATAAAATATGTCCCACTTGAGCCCTGGATGGGGGTGGGGTTGTTAATGTAATCGATTTATCTCTCTTCTAAAATTGCTGGCCTTTTCGCAAAATATTTGAAACTGTCATTACGACCAAAAAGGAAAAATCATTATCATTTCTGAAAGAACTTATTAATGTTAATATTTTTAAGGGCAGTGGGTTCGCACAAGCGTTAGAACGTCGGAAAAACTACTTTGCTCTATTGGTTCTGGCTCTTTATGTACTGCGTTCAAATTTCGCCGAGGTCGACTTTACCTTTCATCTTTTCGGGGTTGATAAAATAAGTACCACTTGAGCACTGGAATCGATATAATTGACTTTGTCTCTTTTCCTGAAATTGCTGGCCTTGTGCTGAAATTTGAAACCAGTAGTAGTAGTAGTAGTAGTATTAGTAGTAGTAGTATTAGTAGTAGTAGTATTAGTAGTAGTAGTAGTAGTAGTAGTAGTCATCGGTACTAAAATCCACTCTATTCTGCCTTGTCTAAATTGTTCAAAAGTTTTGTTCTGAGTTTTAGAATTATCTCCCTTGCTTGTTATTTGTAGATTTCAATCACTCTTACAGAGAAAGACTTTGTCAACTAATTAATTACATGCTTAACATCAGAGAATCGAATTTTTTCATCTCATTATATTAGATGTGTGAGATTCTGCTAAAGATAGATTCCTGTGGCGTAAAAAATCTGTTACGTTATGGAAAGGAGATGGTAAAAGCGTGTGCGCGTCAGTGAGAGAGAGTGAGTGAGTAAGTGAGTGAGTGAGTGAGTGAGTGAGTGAGTGAGTGAGTGAAAGACTCATATAAACGCTAGTGACATATGCACACACACACACCCACCCACATATATATAAAAACTATTGGTGCGCACTCACAGACGACATTTAGCTGTTGATGTATGTTTGTGAGAGAGTGAGAATATGTATATATATGTGTGAATGCATGTGTACTTATGCACGTGGCAGTATTGTTTGTTTGACTTGATCGAACAATTTACCGGAAGATTTAACACATGCGTCTCAGGGCAAGTCATTGTCCTGAAAATCTAACATCTATCTGTTCTGTTATTCATTTATTAATAACCGTATTCTAAACTTCTTTTGTAAAATGTGTGTTACATTATGTTCTGAATACGTAGTTTTTCCAACTATCTATATACTAACCACTGCATTCCTAAATTTCTTCGTAAAATGTGTGCAATATATATATATATATATATATATATATATATATATATATATATATATATATATATATCTTAGATACGGAGTTTTCCCGACTGTGTATATTTTAATATTTGTAGTCCTCACTTTTTTCGTTAAAGATATTTAGCGATATAACCTGGTGTTAACAGCTATATAATATCAAGTGCTTTTAAAATTATTTTATTACCGAAACAGTTTCGTGTGTTACGGTGGAGAATGATCGTGGTGTGCGATGGCGAGAATTGAATCAAGAGCAGCAGAGAAGATACACGCAAATATCAGGAAAAGGGCAAAAAGAAGAAAAAAGAAAATGAGGGGATAACCAGAAAGGACGGGAAGGTGGCGTATGATGAACAACGAAGTTGAAGCTGGTTGGCAAAAGATGAGAATTGTTAATCAAGAAAGAAGGCTAAATATAAATAAAGATGATAGACAAGAAAACTTTACACAAACCAGAACGAGAAAACAGGCTAGAGGAGAAAGCAAGAGCGAAGAGAATAGACCAAGATTGCGGAAAATTTAATGCAAGTATTCTGAAGAAATATCAGAGTATTATTTCTAAGTGAGGAGATTATTATTACTAACACTGTAACATAAAATGAGCTACAGAATTTCCACGGGTACTTCTAGGTTTTATTGATGTTTATAACGTACCTCTGAGGTGTTTCCACTCATCCTCATTGCATATATTCATAATCAGCGTTACAACACTCTCTCTATTTCCCTCTTTGTATTCCCTCCATTGATAACAGTTTTCACTAGTTGGCTTTAAAGATTACATTCACTTCATTCTACATTGTCCATATTATCAAAAAAATTTCCATTAGCTCATTTCACTGAAGTTATCTTCTTTGTTCTTTTCTCAAATTCCAAAACATCCAATATCAAGATATTTTGTCTACTAAATGCTTCGATAATCTTAATTGATCGAAGATTTTCAACTCACTATATTCAATATGTGAGATGCAGAGCTCTTCCTGAGATTCTTCACCTGTGAGCGCGAGCGCGTGTGTGCATATAAGTATGTATGTGTATATGTATTTATGTATACATATATATATATATATATGTGTGTGTGTGTGTGTGTGTGTGTGTGTGTGTGTGTGTGTGTGTGTGTGTGTGCATGTATGTATGTGTGCGTGTGTGCGTGTGTGCGTGTGTATGTATGTATGTATTTGCATATATATCCTTTGAGACGTTTTCTTATTTGGACAATCAAGACTGTTACGTTTCTTTGGTTCAATAGTTAACACGGCTAAACTGTTAAAAGGTGTTCAAATCCTGTAGTTGATGTTACAACTCTCTTTTCGTCTTATAATACACGAAATCATCCGTTTGTCCCGCGAGACCATGAACCTGCACCTGGAAAGTCTTGTTTCGGTCTTATTGGCAAAACGGCATTTGCTGTGACTATAGAGATCCACAAGTGAGAAAGCGGGCAGTCCTTGCTGCAGTGTCTATGCATGAAGGTGATGTCCGCTAGTCTTGCCTTGCTACTGCATTTTCTTTGAATATGCTTTTTCCTCATCGGTACTCATCAGCTTATCCTCTTTTTAAATCTTTTTGTATATATCTTCTCCAACGGGAGCGAAGAACAACAATGTCATCCCACTTCTCAAAGTTCATATAAAGAGACTTCACATCGCTTTTGCATACATCTTTGAAACGAAGATGGGATTATCTTTGTGTTTCCTTGATAGAGCTCAGTTCACCATATAACAAATCTTTTGTATTTTCTATAATTCAACATCTCTACTTTGCATTATTTTTTATTAGTTATTAGCTGGCTCTTTAGTAACTACCTTGGCTGGTACAGTCATTAATCGGTCCTGCATAAACTTAAATACATCAGTCTGGAAAAATCTACAAACGACATCGAACCCAAAAATCAACTATGTCCAGACAATGAAAGAACCTTTGTGCTGTCGTTCGACATACTAAAAATTGCACTGAAACATCTTTCCTAATTACATATCCATTATATCTTGCAAAAGAAAGGAAATACCGTATTTTCCGGTATACAAGTCGAATGTCTTAGGTCAAAATTTACAGCCAAATAAAGGTAGGTCGACTTATATACCAAGAATTATACACAATTTTACAATCTAATTTACAGCAAATTTACAGCCCCCAAAGAGTAAGTTGACTTATGTACCAAAATTGATACATCAAGACGACTTTGGAGGATCAAAAATTCTATGTGAAATGCAGCAGGATCTGAAAAGATAGTGACGTTGTTTGAATGTTTACGCAACATGTTTACACTATATGCTATGTCCACTTGCATTGTTTACACTATATGCTATGTCGACTTGCATTCTAGTCCTGTACCAGGGGGTGCTGAAAAGTTCCTGGCTTTGGTTAGAAGAAAATACAAGCGGATCAGTTAATTAAGATTTTATCCAATAGATTCCCCTCTCTTAGCGGTTCGGTAAAAGAAACCGATAAAATAACTACTAGACCTAAAAACATATGTACTGGGTCGATCCGTTCGACTAAAATTCTTCAAGTCGGTGCCCCAGCATGGTCGCAGTCTAAAGACTGAAGACAGTTAAAAAAATGATACATACATACATACATACATACATACATACATGCATGCAGATGAGTGGGGTACTGTAAAGTTCCTGGCTTTGGGTAAAAGAAAATGCAGTAGGATCAGTTAATTATGATTTCATTCAACATATTCCCCCTCTCGGATCCACACACTTATTGCGGCAGTCCTTCAGCGTTTCTAAGCCCTGTAAAAGAACTCAGAGGGTTTGGTCTCCAACTAGGCCTTTCGCGACCCCCTTAAAGCCAGCAACTTTTCAGCACACCCACGTATATATTCTTTTCTATTCTAGGCACAAGGTCCGAAATTTGGGGTGGGGTGGGGGCAGTCGATTAGATCAACTCCAGTACGCAACTGGTACTTAATTCATCGACTCCGAAAGGATGAAAGGCTTAGTCGACTTCGGCGGAATTTGAACTCAGAACATAAAGACAGACGAAATATTGCTAAGCATTTCGCCCGGCGTGCTAACGTTTCTTATTTCTTTATCGCCCACAAGGAGCTAAACGTAGAGGGGACAAACAAGGACAGACAAAGGGATTAAGTCGATTACATCGGCCCCAGGGCGTGACTGGTACTTAATTTATCGACCCCGAAAGGATGAAAGGCTAGGATGACCTCGGCGGAATTTGAACTCAGAACGTAACGGCAGACGAAATACCGCTAAGCATTTCGCCCGGCGTGCTAACGTTTCTGCCAACACGCCGCCTTACACCCACGCATATTTTATGCCTGGAAAATAGTTATAATAACAACAAAAAATAGAATTGGGACGATCGCGGATTGACAATCTTTGAGTATGCGTCCGCTTGATCAAGGCTGACCTGGGGCTAACCAAAAATAAAGCAACAATACTGTCATGATGAAACCAGGCGTACAGAAGTCATCATGTGTACTAATGTAGGTCACATTCCAGATGAGTCAGTTTAAGATGCATTAGTTCCGTCTGGGTGGCTTTCAGTTGTTCTCAATTGTTACACTTTAATTTGTAACCAATTGAACTCTTGTAATCCGTATTATCAACACGTGTCAGTTGTTGTTGGGTTGTTAGTCTATATATCGTATTAGCTGATGCAATTTATGTCACAGTACTGTATATATGTTGATACGTGTGTATATGTATGCATGTGTATGCATACGTACCTACACATATCTATGTATCGTTGTCCTTATATTTGTCTTCTAGCCCTCCACCACCGTTCGACAATCGGTGTTAGTTTGTTTATCTCTCCGAAACTTAGCAGTCCGGCAAAATATCCGACAGAAGTAGAATAAATACCGACTTAAAACAAAAATTAAGTACTTGCTATACCCCGACATACACTTAATCATACGGGCAGAAACACACACACACGCACACATGCACATTGTACGCATGTATGTCCTTAGAAATGTATAGGTAAAGCATGTGTGCCGATGCACGCCCAAACACACTCGCTCGTACAGTGCGTGTGGTAGCACATGCAAGCATTCGTACACAGACAAGATACGGACGCGCGCACACAGTCACACAACGATCATAAACATACGTTTTGCACGCACACACGCACACTCTACTTCTCTTTTTCTCTCTCCATACATACACGCACACACGTACATATCTTGCGCGCGCGCACAGACACACACACATTTGTTTGTGTGTGTGTGTGTGTGTGTGTGTGTGTACTCTTACTCTTTTACTCTCTTTTATTTGTTTCAGTCATTTGTCTGCGGCCATGCTGGAGCACTGCCTTTAGTCGAGCAAATCAACCCCAGGACTTATTCTTTGTAAGCCTAGTACTTATTCTATCGGTCTCTTTTGACGAACTGTTAAGTTACGGGGACATAAACACACCAGCATCGGTTGTCAAGCGATGTTGGGGGGACAAACAAAGACACAAACATATACACACACATACATATATATATACATATATACGACGGGCTTCTTTCAGTTTCCGTCTACCAAATCCACTCACAAGGCTTTGGTCGGCCCGAGACTATAATAGAAGACACTTGTCCAAGGTGCCACATAGTGGGAATGAACCCGGAACCATGTGGTTGGTAAACAAGCGACTTACCACACAGCCATATATATATATGCATGCATACATACATATCATATACGTATATACGTGTCCATGTATATCCTTCTAACAATGTGTGTGTGTGTGGTGTGTGTGTATTTATGTATCTATCAATTACTCTGTGTGTGTATGCGTGTTTATGTGTTGTTTGTATTAACGGATGCAAGAAAAAAAATACTCAGTGCGTTAGATCAGAATCGTAATAGCTTATTTACGCTGTTCTAATGACCTCCACAATGGAATTTCACGGCTATGTAACCAGATCTTCAGATTAGATCCAGTCTATTTCTATTTGAGGAACTACGTGTCCATAAACGCGCGCGCACACACACAGACACACACAGACACACAGACACGCACACCCACACACACACACACACACAAACAAAAAACACACGCACGCACACGCGTACACGAACACACACAACAAACACATGCACACCCAAACACACACACACACACACACACACACAAACACACACAAACACACACACACAAACACACGCACGCACACACAAACACACACACAAACACACACACGCACACAAACACACACACGCACACACATAAACACACGCACGCACACACACACACAAACACACACACACGTATATATACATGCGCGCATGTACATAAACACAAACGCTCATGCATGACACAAACACAGATACACTCAGAAACATACACTCAATGCTAACGCACGCACGCACACATACACACACACACACACACACACACACACACACACACAAGCCTGTTAGAGAGCCAATATATGAATCGCTCAGTCTTGTAAAAATAGTTGACAAATCCGAAAATAGAACCTCTCCTTCTTGAAGAAGGAAGTATATATGTATTGGGTCATGTAATTAGATATGCCTGAAAATGCAAATTTGTTAAGGGTAGGAGATATCTGATCACGTGATCTGTTAGAAGCCGATCTTTTGAACTCGAAGATTATGACGTAATATTAGTTTGGTTTTGCATCAAGTTTATCGAAGTATCTGGAAGTCATTTGATAGCGGGGAAAGACTGATGAAATAATCGACTCAGATACTCGGACACACAGACACGCGTACACACGCATACATACACAAACATACACACACACACACACACATGCACACACACACATACACACGCACACACACACACACACACACCACGCACACAGAAGCACAAAGACGGATCACACGTACACAGATACATACATACATACATACATACATACATACATACATACATACATACATATACATGTACATACATATATACATATGTACACACGTACGTGTGTGTTTGCATATTTATGGATACGAACACAAATACACATCATACACGTACACACACACATATCACACACACATACACATACACATACATACTATCAAACACATAAGCAGAAACATACACTTATATACAGATATAGACGTGTATGCGCGCGCGTGCATCTATAATAGACATAGTCATGGTCGAATGGTTAAGAGGTATGATTTACAATCATACTCTCAAGGATTCGATCCCATTGTATGGCATCTTAGGAAAATATCTTTTGCCATAGTCTCAGAACATCTCAAGCATTGGAAGTGAATTTGTGTGGACGAGGACGTTTTGGAATCTTGTCCGAGTTCTATTCCTGCTGGCAAGCCTTGGCACTCCAAAATTCCCTTAGAATTACGGTAAGAGTACACCTGTTTTTGGTCGACCACTTACACGCTAATTAAAGGAGCAGGCCGTTTTATTGACCGAAACATTGGAAACCGTCGAAACCGCCGGAAACCTATTTACATATATTAACGGCTTCAAATTTTGGCTCAAGGCCAGCAGTTTCGCGAGAAAAGCTAAGTCGGTTACAACGGCCCCAGTGCTCAACTGGTACTTATTTTATCGACCTCGAAAGGATGAAAAGCAAAGTCGACCTCGGTGAAATTTGAAGTCAGAACGTACAGACAGACGAAACGCCGCTAAACATTATCTCCGGCCTGCTAATGATTCTGCCATTTCGCCGCCATATTTACATATATTAATGCAAAATAATTTCTTTTTTTTTTTTTTGGAATTAGATCTCGAAGTATATTAATGCTATAAATAATAGCATTGGGCTGAAAAACTCTCTTTGAATAGAAAAAGGTCAGAAATAATTTAGAGTGTGTTTCAATAATGTGTACCTAGTACAGATGCAAAATGAAGAAAGTATACATTGACGTAATCCTTGTGTAGGTTCAAAAATCGTGACTCAGATTTTCAAGTGCAGTTAAGTATCAGTGTAATCAACGAACTTATCAATATCAGCTCTGCACATACCGAAGGCCGGACTCGTATGCACTATAATTGCACATGTACAAGTTGTTGAAATGGATACTAGGCCTTATTGGTGTGATTATTCAAGTCGAGTGGAGGCGCAAAGGCCCAGTGGCTAGGGCAGCGGACTCGCGGTCATAGGATCGCGGTTTCGATTCCCAGACCGGGCGTTGTGAGTGTTTATTGAGCGAAAACACCTAAAAGCTCCACGAGGCTCCGGCATGGGGATGGTGGCGAACCCTGCTGTACTCTTTCACCACAACTTTCTCTCACTCTTTCTTCCTGTTTCTGTTGTACCGGTATTTCAAAGAGTCAGCCTTGTGACACTGTGCCACGCTGAATATCCTCGAGAACTACGTTAAGGGTACACATGTCTGTGGAGTGCTCATCCACTTGCACGTTAATTTTACGAGCAGGCTGTTCCGTTGATCGGACCAACTGGAACCCTCGACGTCGTAAGCGACGGAGTGCCAACAACAACAAATTCAAGTTGGTAACGATGTTGAATACTAGCTACCTGAAAGGCAAACAAATGTGTCTTGAAACCAGGAATGACAAGCGGGATGTCATTAACTAAAATTAATAAGAGAAATCGGATTTAGGAATAATAGGAAATAAGCTAACTCAGTCACCTCTTCCCCATAATCCTTAAGTGGTTCCTCGCTCCAGTAACAGACACTGACCGGCGTGAATTTGCTCCTCCAGATGCTGTGTTGCAAGCTGACCGATTTATTCTTATTAATGTCTGCTCCTGTTTTTATCACGTGTTTCTTCTGTATGGTGCTGCCACCTCAATTTACGAGATACCCGACAGTATGACATTTACGCCGTCTGCCCTCTCTTGCAGTATCGATGGAAGACCTGCTCAGATCAGAGTAGTATCGGATAATATCTAGGCTGACTCTGAAGATAAAACAGTTGTGTTCTGAGTACCAATTATTCGAATATGTAGACATTCAATGCCGTTTCTATCCACTACACTTCCAAAAACACTAATGCTTCAGATAGCTGTTCTTCCAAGTACGGAAAATACTTGAAACGTTAGACTTCTCTTTTTCACAGAATAAATCATATCTCACCGCTTGAGTTATCTGTATCACTGTTTGCCGACACAAAACATCACTAGTTTCCTTCCATCTTACTGCTTTCTGACAAAAATTCTGCCGAGAAGAAATTTGGTTCATTCAAGCCAACGTTGGTATGTTCAGGAAACCCAGTCAGTATCTTCCAGACAATTAACTCTCTAACTGCTACTCTCGTACAATCTTAGGGTGTATTTAAAGTACTATTTCAGTAATCCACTAACACGAATGGAGGATATGTTACCAAGAATGCTTCTGAACGCTTGAAATATTACACCATCTGATATCTATCAGGACATAAATGGTCGAAGTCTAAAAGCACTGCCTTCACTTCTGTTCATGCCCAGTGTCACTGACTTACCTGAACCAATACAGCCCCCTCCATTTGATCAGGGCTGATCAAACAAGGAGAACACCTAGTAGTCAACCAGCAGAAGTGCAAGTACGGGTTTCTCGGAAATCCTGATCTGGTAGATGGCTACCACATCTATATCAAATGACCTGAGATCGTTAAAAAGTGGTCTTGCTTCTAAACTGACCCTAGACCACTTGTATTTATATAAACAATACTTAGTAGTGAAATATTAAGCAGATAAAAAGCGAGTAGGAGAACTTAATCCGGTTTTATTTTTCGGATCCTTGAAATACTTCACCATAAATCCTTCCTCTAATTTGAAAATCTTCATAACGCAGGGAAACTATTTTTGTTTTAGCGGTAGTTTTCTGTTGAGTTGCACCAGAAGTATTTCAATGGACTTTCCCCGCAAAAAAAATATTTATTTATTTATGTTTAACAATAATCCAACAACTCAATATTGTCATTTCAGAGAGACGGTTTAGTATTCAAAGATAAAGGTGGTTTGTACGACACTCTGATTCATGTTATCCATCGTTTCCTTATTTACCTCAACAGCGTCAATATAGAACATTAAAAAGACGTGTTGCAAATTAATACGAGAGAGAGAAATGCATCGAATGAACTCCTTCTCTAACCCCAACAAAGAATAACATATAAATGAGAAGACTTTGGATATATAAAAGATATATAAAAGTGAGATGGCCATGTCTAAGGCAAATTAAGGCAAAAAAAACCATGAGGGGCCTGCATGGAGTTTGGGTTGATGTTTTTAAGAAGCACCGTAACATTCTGTTCTCCAAGATCCCATATGAACCTATATCATAGCAAGAAACTCAGATGACGACAGCAATATCAAACCCACTCATTCATCAAAAGACAACCAGTTAAGAATGGGCATAGAAAAGGTGATAATGGCACTGCCCCAGCATGACCACAGCCTCGGGCTGGAACATATAAAGGAATATTTGCATCTCTATACGCATACAGGCACGCGAACACACACACACAAACATACATACATACATACATACATACATACATACATACATATCCTTTCTGCTATAGGCACAAGGCCTGAAATTTTGGAGGAGAGGACTAATCGATTACATCGACCCCAGTGTTTCACTGGTACTTAATTTATCAACCCCGAAAGGATGAAATGCCAAGTCGACCTTGGCGGAATTTGAACTCTGAACGTAGTGACAGGCGAAATACCAGTAAGCATTTCGTCCTGCGCGCTAACGATTCTGTCAGTTCAGATAGTATAATCATCTTTCCTTAGACGTAAGACCAGCAATTGCGGGAGATAGGAGATAGAGAGAGAGAGAGAGAGAGAGAGAGTGTGTGTGTGTGTGTGTGTGTGAGAGAGAGAGAGAGAGAGAACAATCGATTATACTGACATCATTAGTTGGCTGGTACTTCGGCGGGATTTGAACTCAGAACGTAAAGGTCCGCAATCAAATATGTATTTCGTCCATCGCTCGACCACCACCACTCTTATAATAAAACTATATATGAATATTATCAAAATTATAAATGAAATATAAATGCAGTGAAAATAAAAAAAAAAAGACAAAAGAAACAGAAATGAAGGTACAAGAGAGGGTGAGATAAAGAAAGAGAGAGAGAAGGAACACAGAAACATGCAAACGGGCACACATAAACTGATGCGCACGCAGACACTTGTACTGGTTCAAATGGCAGCCAAATCACCCTCAAATCACACAGACCGTCTTTTTAAAAAAATGGTAAGAAATCTTGAAAAAACAATAAAGATGGGTTGCTATAGTCAGATTCCGTTTGATCATTGATCGATTTAAGCTTAAGTCAATGTCAGCTGATCTGAAAGGCTAAATAACAACAATAACAACAGTAGCAAGACATACAAACATGCGTACTCACACGCACACATACACATACAAAAACAAATACACACACACGTACACACACACACATACATGCGTGTATACAATGAAGCATATATACATATATATATATGTGTGTATATATATATATATATATATATATATATATATATGCACATAGACACACACACATACACATGCGCGCGCACACACACACACACAGATACACGCGCGCGCGTATACAATGAACCATATATATGTATATCTATATATGCATATATATATATATATATATATATATATATATATATATATATATA
>NC_068988.1:53562527-53566025 GCF_001194135.2 Octopus bimaculoides
CAATTTTTTTCTATGATTCATCAAAACAGAGATGATGTCACGAACGGGGCTGAAAAGTTCACACATGCACACAGATATATGCACATACACACACGGGCGCACGCACACACACACACACACACACACACACATCCATACATCCATACATAAATACATGCATACATCATAAGCATATATATATAGAAATAGATATATATATATATATTAATTTTTTCTCTCTTCGATAGATGTACACAATAGATACTATCATAACCCCGGAATTATTCTAATCTATTCCGAAGGATCCAGTGACTAATACAAGCAATGTGTCATTGTTTATATCAGCTGACAAATTCTGACTGACGTAATTCCTGTTCATTGATAGTACCTCTCATCATCATCTTTACATTGTTTATTAGTTCCATCATTCACTATCGATGAACAGGTATGTTGTACTTTAACCCAACTGGTGATACGCAGCTATGTCTCATGCTCGCGTGTGTATGAACCTGTACAGGTGTGCACATGTCGATATGCATCAGTATTTGTAATCCGATATTCTTTCAATTTATAATTGGTTTCGGTCATTTGACTGCGGCCATACAGGGGTACAGTCTTTTAACAATCACATCGATCTCAATTTTTATTTTAAGTGCAATGCTTATTTCATCAAATTCTATTTATCGAAACTCTAAGTTTCTTCACACTATTGTTATTATTATTATTATTATTATTATTATTATTTAAAAATAAAATATGGTCTGTTGTCTTCTGCTGAACCGGGGTCATCCCTTGACCCTAGGGTTACAGCAGGTCCTCATCTCATGGAGAGTAATCGGCGTAAAATGTGTGCGGAACCTAGCAACACTATTTTCTGAAGTTCTCTCACGTTAACACTGCAAGGGAGTTTGTTGAGCTGCTTATGAAGGCCCTTTTTAATTAACCCTAACGCTCCAATCACTACTGGTGCTGTGCTGCTTTTCATTCCCCACATGGTAGTCACTTCTATTTCTAGGTCTTTGTACTTAAATAACTTCTCAACTTCTATAATGAACACATTTGTCTCTGATGATACTGTCACATCTATCATTAAGCACTTCTTATTCTTCCCATCTTTGATGATTATGTCCGGCCTGTTTGCTTTGGTTTCTTTATCGGTGTTGATTGGCATGTCCCAGAGTACTGTTACATCATCTTTTCCGGTTACAGTTTCATGTCTATCCTGGTACTATCTTTCTGAAGTTGGAAGCTGGTAGTGTTTACATATCTTCCAATGGATATATTGCGCTACTCTATCGTGTCTATGAATATATTCGGTTTTTGCAAGCGCTGAGCATCCAGTTAAGATGTGGTCCATTGTTTCATCCTGCTCATGACACATTCTGTATTTCGGGTCAGTGCCATCGTTCATTATTTTGTTGTGGTAAGCCCTGGTTGCCAAGCTTTGATCTTGTGCTGCTATGATAAAAGCTTCGGTTTCAGCCTTCAGTCCTGAGCTCTTCCTCCATACATGAGTGTCTCGTTTTTCTACGTCTGGTTTGTTCACTCTACATGGGTATTGGCCATGCATCGGTTTTTCTAACCATTCTTCTTTGCTCTTCTTCGGGCTTGTTTTTTCATCTCTTCTTTAACTCTTTTAGCAAACTGGGTTATTTTCTCACTCGCCTTCATCCTAGGTTCCTCCGTCATCAGTTGTTTCCTAAACTGTACAGATTCTTTGTATAACGAGTATAGCTTCTTTACTTTATCATGCTGGTAGACAAACTTCATTAGAGGATCTTTTGACAGCTCAAGATATGTATTTAATCCTACAATGGTGGTTTTGTAAGATAATTCTAATTGAGTTAGTCCTCTTCCTCCTATGTTTCTCGGTAAATAAATCCTGTTCACGTCCGCTTTTGGGTGGTTCATTCGAGTCATGGTTAGTAGTTTTCTGGTTTTGGAGTCTAGCTTCTTTATTTCGATCATTTGCCAGTTGATTATGTTGAAACTGTAAGCTACGGTTGGTACTGCAAGAGTGTTAATGGCTTCTATTTTGTTTGCAGCGTTCAGTTCAGTCTTTGTTACTAACCGTACTCTCCTGTAGTACTCTTTTCTAATCTTCTCTTTCATTGCTGAATGTTTTATGCCGTTACTTTCGTCTCTGCCAAGGTATTTATATGCTTCTTCCTGGTTCAGTGCTCGGATTCTTGCCTCTGTATCTACGCGGATATCCGCAGAACATGCCAGTTTGTCTCTTATGAAAGTGGCTTTCGTGCATTTCTCCAGTCCAAACTGCATCCCGATATCATCACTGAACTTTTTAACCGTAGCAAGTAGACCTTGTTGTTCGTCATTTTTTGAGTACATTTTCAGATCATCCATATAGAACAGATGGCTGCCTTTTTTCTTCTTGATCTCATATCCATACCCAGTTTTGTTGAGCATGATACTTAATGGTGTCAGTGCTAAGCAGAATATTAAGGGCGACAGCAAGTCCCCCTGGAAGGTACCACTTTTGATTTTGATTGGTCTGCTTGTTATTGATCTACTGGAATGGTTCAGTGTCACTATTATTATTATTATTATTATTATTATTATTATTATTATTATTATTATTATTATTATTATTATTATTATTATTATTATTATCATTATTATTACTATTATTATTATTATTATTATTATTATTATTATCATTGCCTTTGCACAGATTCTAATGCTGAAGATGTACTACAGTGTCAGCTGTTCCTACCAGTGAACTAAGGTAACACCTCTTATTTTTCGAGCACCTTCCGGAGTATTCGGGCGTTTCCAAGCAGTACTGTTTTCTGCAAATGCTCCACCCTTATTACAGCCCCTATTTGTTCCACGTACTTCTCGAGATTTTTGCTCACTGTTCCCATGCTCCGACAATTATTAATACTACTGCTACCTTTTTCATCGACCACAACTGCTTAACTTCCCAAGCTAACCTGTCATATCTCTCGACTTTTCTTTCTTCCTTATCGCATACCTTGTTGTCAGCTGGGCATGCTATATCTATAATCCAGCATAGTTTGTTTTCTTACTCAATTAAGACTATGTCTGGCTTCCTATTCTCTATCTCATGGTCGCACTGAATCATAAAATCCCATAAGATCTTTGCATTTTTATTTTCGATGATGCCTTCGGGTTTATGGTCGTACCAATTTTTTGTTCTGTCAATTCCATACTTGTTGCAACGTGTCCAATGGACAAGCCGGGCTATATTATCGTGGCGTCTCTTATATTCCTTCTGGGCTAGTGGCGTACATTGGCTGGTAATATACCATACAGTTTCACCATTTTGTCCACAGATTCTGCATTTATCACTTTCTGATGTGTTGTCTATTCTGTATTTTATGTAGTTTGTTCTTAGTGCTTACTCTTGGACAGCACAGATTAGAGCCTCCGTTTTCGGTTTTAAATCACTTTTAGTCATCCACGGCCATCTTTTTTCTCTATCTGTCTTATCTTCAACATCCCTATGAAATTGACCATGCATTCTTTTCTTTAACC
>NC_068988.1:53567797-53570098 GCF_001194135.2 Octopus bimaculoides
TATATGTTTGTGTGTCTGTGTTTGTCTCCCCAACATCGCTTGACAACCGATGGTGGTGTGTTTACGTCCCCGTAACTTAGCGGTTCGGCAAAATAGACCGATAGAATAAGTACTAGGCTTATAAAGAATAAGTCCTGGTGTTGATTTTCTCGACTAAAGGCGGTGCTCTAGCATGGCCACAGTCAAATGACTGAAACAAGTAAAAAAGTAAAAGAGTAAGAGTATACACATATATGCATACATACATACATACATACACACACACACACACACACACACACACACACACACACACACACATATATATATATATATATATATACACACACAGAGGTGGGAGAGACAAACCGAGACAGACGGAGAGTGGGGAGAGATTTAAGAGCTGTAAAGTACATTAAAACGTATTTTACACAGTGGAAACATTATGAAATATAGAACTCAATTCATCACTTTATATCTGAGTTGTTGAACAATGCTGTTCGTAGAAACTGATTTGTAAGAAGGTCAGTCATTGGTATATTGCTTTTGTGGCGGCCACAGTGACAAGGGAGCATTTGTACCTTATTACAGACTCAGTTTCTACGAAGGAAATATTCTAAGAAAATTAAGAATGTATTGTGTATGGTATTTAGTACATACCCCACAGATTTCATAATCTAAATACATGATACTGTTCCCTTTTAGTTATTTTCATTTTAATTATGCAAATGGCCCTTGGCCTAGAGTGTTTTTAACTCTTTTACTATATATCATACGTCTCTATCTGCTTCTAAAGCGAAAAGGACAATACTATGCTGATGAGATCTAGTGAGGCAGAAACATGAGTCTGTAGCAAATTAGTTATCCTAATTATTCTAATTATTAATACTCGGCCTTATGTAAATGAATTAATCGACTCACAATCTTGTTTTACATTTTAAGTGTGTCGTTTCTACATTCTACTTACTTTCATCAGTTTGCAAAGCAGAATTAAGCTATCACTGACGAGTTTTAATGAAGACGAAGCTAATTGCTCCCATTCTCATTCGTTGCCGTCAAATTCTCTTAGGTCTGATATCACAACAAGACTAAATATACTTTTATCAAACATATGATCACTGTATGAATTTCTATTCATAAACACACGGCATAGATACTTTAATTATTAGTGTCCTGCTTGCATAGAACTAAGTTAATTCATGTTTGTTAGTAGTTTTATAATACTTCACTTCCAGATTATATCTTTCCCATTTTTCATCTACAACCACTGGTTCTCAACCATTTTTTACCTGTGGACCCCTTTGATTACTATTTTATTCTAGTAGACTCTCATAGGTATTTGATGCTTTAAAAAAAACACTGGTTTTATAGATACTTCTTTCAAAATTCCTATTTTGCTTTTCACACATTCACTTTTGTAGGTTTGCAACAGTATTCAGTGAGAGAACATGATTCAGTGACCACAAACTTGTTAAACTATGTGAAACGTTAGAGAGAGAAACTTAACTATTCTTACAATAAATACGTCTAAACCAAAATTGCTTTCATAGACCCTTGAAATATAAATGCTAATCCCCAATTTACTATTTTGTTTGGGTGGACCCCCAGGGCATCGTATGAACCTCGGTTGAGAACCACTGATCCAAACATAGAGGTCAATATTTAACGGAAACATTTTCCCACAAACAAGTCTCACAAGATCTTCAACAAGAATACTGTTAAGGTCATCCGTGTATCATACTTAATGTACATACATTGAGGATATTGTCGATAGACCACTTACCGCGTAATGGGTCAGAACCTAACACCATATTGTTGGAAAACAAACTTCTTAACCACACAGCCACAGATAACAACAAATTCAAAAGTGAAGCAAAACCCGGCGCCATTGCCAGAAAGGACAGTGTTCTACATTGTTACTTAATTGCACCAAATCACACAGATGTTCAAACGCTCTCACTTTTTCACGCTTCCGCTCTCTTTCTTTCGTTCCCACTCACTCTATCTCTCTTATTCTCTTTTCCCTTCTTCGATACTCTACTTAGCTTTTGAGCGGATGTACCAGTCCGGCAGAAGTCGGAAAAAACGTCCGAAAAGACGTCATATCCTGCGAACAATTCAAATTTGCACCACCAACAGGATACCAACACTTCTTAAACAATTACATTCGAGGAATTCTGTATATGTCAGCTTTCAAGGTTCGATTCCATTGTCAATTCCACTATCGATTCCTCTGTCGATTTACACCAATACACAAGTGTGTGTGTGTGTGTGTGTGTGTGTGTGTGTGTGTGTGTGTGTGTGTGTGTGTGTGTGTGTGTG
>NC_068988.1:53573390-53574439 GCF_001194135.2 Octopus bimaculoides
ATATATATATATATATATATATATATATATATATATATATATATACATACACACACACATATATATGTATATTTGTATATGTATGTGCGTGTATACATATATATAGTTATATCAATCTGAGTGAATGTGCGCGTGAGTGTGTGTGCGTGTATGTATACACAGGAAAAAGAGTCACCCTAATGCGTGATTTTAATGGAAGTGCAGGTAGGAACATGCAGACCCTAGGACGGAATGATCGAACACAATGAAGAGAAGAAAATTATCGCCATCTTCCAGCGGGCAAACAAGCACAAGATATCGTGATTGTATCCCAGATCCACACTCTGGTGTTTTGTTGGTGAGTTGATCTCTAAGAATTTCTACTTATCTGCGCAATGAATGGAGTGTAATGTTGCAACAGACCATTGCCGTAAATTAGCCAATGTCAGACTGCAAATACGTTGCCGCAAGATGCTGAAGAACACTAAAAATCAAGAGATTTAAATTCTGAAAACTTGCCTGGTTTTTTTAAATTTTTTTTTTTAGGCACTCTTGTTTGTCCCTCCTAAAGGTTACTATATCCGGCCTTCGGTGCTCTAATACCCATCATCATCATCATCATCATCATCATCATCATCATCATCATCATCATCATCATCATTATTATTATTATTATTATTATTATTATTATTATTATTTAAGACGTCGCACAGAATCCTATATTGTGATGTTGTTGACTGAAGATATTGTGTCTACCGGGGGGTGGCGAATTGACAGAATCGTTTGCATGCCGGACAAAATGATAAGTGGCATTTCGTTTGTATTTATGTTCTGAGTTCAAATTCTGCCGAGGTTAACTTTGTGTTCATTCTTTCGACGTCGATGAAATAAGGACCAGTTGAAATCTGAATCGATGTAATCGACTAGCCCCCTCCCTCAAAATTTCAGGCCTTGTACAGTAGGAAGAATTTTTATCATTAAGGTGGTGAGCTGGCAGAATCGTTAGCGCCTCCGACAAAATATTTAGAGATATTTCTTCCGGATTTACATTCTGATTTCAAATTCCGCCA
>NC_068988.1:53575664-53577978 GCF_001194135.2 Octopus bimaculoides
GACAAAATATTTAGAGATATTTCTTCCGGATTTACATTCTGATTTCAAATTCCGCCAAGGTCGACTTGGCTTTTCATCCTTTCAGGGTTGACTAAATAAGTACCAGTTACGAACTGGGGTCGACGTAATCGATTTAATCCCCTCCCCACAAATTTCAGGCCTTGTGCCTTCTGTAGAAAGGATTATTATTATTATTATTATTCAGTAGTTTTATTTTTATAACGTGCTTTCACTTCACTACCGAGCGCAGCTCTGTGCGCCTTGGGTATGTGCTGTGGTTTGCTGTGGTGCTCTTATGTTTACTGTATTGAAAGTGTTTTGCGTAGAATGTGTGCAGTACCCAGTAGTGCAATTTTCTGTATGTTATATATATTTGTAAGTCCTGGTGTTTTTGTTATGTATTTTATTATTATTATTACACAATATTGGAAACAATTATTGAAGAACTCGTTATCATCATTACTACTACTACTACTACTATCTTTATTTAGTCCGATAAAATGGGAAAATGACCAGAGATTTTAGAGTCCCCCCCCCCAAAAAAAAAGGAGGAGTTTCTATGTAGTTAATGGTTACCCATGAAATTCCGAAGGTCGATGACTACAGGAAATCAGGAAATACAGTACGATGGTTTGGGAAAATTGTGTAGTATGGTTTTTGGATGGAGAGACAGACATAGCACAGATAACGGAAGGAAACGAATTCGTGGGTGGGAAAGCCACACAGCTTTCTAATTTGGAAGAACAAGAAATTCTGTACTTGTGGTCGAAGAAACAGTAGGAAGATACAACACTTTTGACGAACTTTTTTTTTTATTGTAGAGAGGTGGTGTTTCCCCCATCTTGATCGGTGGTTAAGTGCATGGAATCCACTAAACCGAAACACTATGACACATGCGGGGGTTTTCTGTAGTATTTAGCTTTACAGAATAATTTTAGAAAGAATGCTATTCAATGACAAAGGGAATTTTTATTATCTCAACATTCTTTTGGTGTTAAAAACTCAGCGTAGGGACTATTCCGAATCGCTTGGAAGCACTGAACTCTTACGAGGAAATCTGTGAGAAAATTTATTTTATTTATAACTAGAGGAAACCTCGCCTCACTTCATTCACTGGCATTTTACTGAAGAATTTGAGAAATATGTGATACCGTGTGAATTTGGATTTGCCTTTAAAACAGAGTCACGTGATCATAATTTTTAAGGAATTTGGAGAGTCACGTGATCATACGTTTTGTGAGGATTTCGGAGAGAGTCACGTGATCACAAGCGTCTAACCAAGAAATATGGTTGTGATATTGCTGCGAATAAATTGCTGGTGTCTGCAATGAGTGGGAGTAGGTAACACAAGATGCATTCACATAAAGTAGTGTTGTTGTTGTTATTATTAACAAAAATCTTAATAACTAGCAATCCCGAGTTCAAATCCGAGAACGATCGACTTTTTTTTTTTTCGTCTCTTAAGAGAATCAGATGAATAGCAATAAGAAATTGAGATCTAACAATCATTTGATTCCTTTAAAAAAAGTCAAGCTTCCGTAAAGTCTGCCCAGTGTTGTGACACACTGGTGTGCCTAACCTTTGTGACACCTTTAACCTTGTCAGACATTTTTACTGCTCAGAAAATCATTGTAACGCAACAGTGGTTTTTAAGATTATGCTAATTTTTGACAGTCATAAAAACGCGATATTCATAATTTATAATATACAATTATGAACACTGAAACAAAATAAGCGAATTGGCAAAGCCGTCAGAGGCCTCGACGCATTTATTCCGACTCACCACAATCTAAATTCAAATATCGCCGAGGTAAACTTTATCTCTCATCTTTTCGAGTCGATTATAAAAAAAAAATACCAATCCAGAATGGTAGATTTCCTAAGCAGTAAAAATGTCTGACAGGATTCCTTGCGGTATCATTTAGGTCCCGTTGGGTTCAAATTCCACCATGGCATACTAGGATGATATCCTTAATCTATCACCCGCCTTAATATCATCATATGTGACTCTGGGTTCCATTAACGAAATCCATTTTGTAGCATCAGACCAGGTCTCAAGCATCAGGGTATCTTCCTGCCCCCCCCCATACCAATCTCTATGACCCTATTAGAGGGTCAAGACCAATTGGTTTTTTTCCTGATTACAAAATAAACAAAAAAAAGATGCAAGGGTTTCAGTATTGGACTACGACCATGTTGTATCACTGCCTTTCATGATTTGATCAAACAAATTGACCCCAGCACATATTTTTTAAGCTTGGTACTTGTCAGTTTCTTTGGCCGAACTGCTAAGTTACGGAGACGTAAACAAGCC
>NC_068988.1:53578958-53581179 GCF_001194135.2 Octopus bimaculoides
ATATATATATATATATATATATATATATATATATATATATATATATGATATATTTATACACACGCGTGACAAGCTTCTTTTAGTTTCCGTCAACCCAACTCTATAACTTATGTCCCCTTATGACCTCACTTCTGTAGCCTCATTGGAACTGCTTCGTTGATTGGATGCCCGACATTAACGTCACAACTAGTTATTTCCTTTTTTTATTACTATATTGCTCTATCAAAACATTCTTAAGTTCGTAGGATGGTATTTAGTTAACAAGTAAAACTTCAAGAGCCGGAACTCCAGAATGGTTAGAGAAGAGTTCAGAAAAATCGCTGACCAATGCGTGGCCAGTATACACAAGGACTACTTTAAAACATTTAACATTCTCTCTCACTTTCTCTACTTCCCTCCTCCTTACACCCGCTTTCTCTCTCTCTCTCTCTCTCTCTCTCTCTCTCTCTCTCTCTCTCTCTCTCTCTCTCTCTCTATCTATCTATCTATCTATCTATCTATCTGCCAGCGGTACATATATGTATGTCTATATCTATGAATTTATCAGTCTATATATATCTACACACACACTCAAACACTTATATGTATATACATAAGTATGTATGTATGTATGTATGTATGTAGGTTCTATCCTAAATAAGTTCTATTTTTAATCACATTTCGACTAGATGTCATCTAGGTCCATACTAAAGATATCAAAAATGCTACAGATACTAAAAATACTTCTTCCTTGTATGTTACTACATAGTGGCTGTATCATTTTCGTATTAAAAGCGTATATGTGCATATGTTTGTGTGTACTTACATAATATTGGGTCATCCCATGAATAATGCGGTTTTTGTATACTTCTTTTATTTCTCGAAATTAGGATAAACAAAATTCTTTCTTAATCTAAATTACACTCTCCTTCATTTTCTAGAATAAGGTAAGGCTCCTTCTTCCAAAATTCACTTGTCTGTAACGAAAAATACTCCTCCAGTACTGTTGCGACGTCATCTACAGAATTCATATTTTTTCCATCCGAATGATTTTGAAGACTGCGGAATGAATGATAATCAGATGGGGCAATGTCCGGCGAATATGGTGGGTGGGGTATCGTTTCCCATTCAAACTGCTCCAGCCTTTGGAATGTCGTCCTCGCTGTATGTGGCCGAGCATTATCCTGATGGAAGAACATTTTTTATCTTGAAACCGAAGATGGACGTTTTTCTTCTAGCGCTGACTTGAATGACTGGCTGGATGATCAAATCCAAGCTTCTCTGCTAGTTCCTCAACAGTTACAATGGGATTTTGTTCCACTAGGGTTTGCGAGACATCTCATCGAGCTCTACAGATCTTCCAGGACGAGGCTAGTCTTCTAAGCTGAGGTCTCCGGCTCGAAATTTCTGGAACCACCGTTGACATAGGCTTACGCTATTGCCCGATCCCCATATACTGCATTAATATTCCTCGCACTTTCTGTTGCCTTGTTGCCTTTATTGAACTCATAAAGCAAAATATGCCGAATATGCTCCTTTGTCACTTCCATTATAGCTTTGAAAAAATAACCGTTAAAATCAAACTGCTCTCTTCAAAACTTGAATTAAGAATAAGTACAAGGTAAAATTGCTTTTATAGCAAGTTGATGCAGGTAGTTTATCTCGTCCCCCTCCGACTTTTAGCTCATGCAATTGAAAAACCGCATTATTTATGGGATGACACAATTCATACATTCATATTTAAACATACATACATATATATGAATGTATGTGAATACACACACACGCACATATCAGCATATGTCTCTATAACACACGTTATTATTATTATTATTATTATTATTGTTCAGTAGTTTTATTTTTATAACGTGCTTTCACTTCACTACCGAGCGCAGCTCTGTGCGCCTTGGGTATGTGCTGTGGTTTGCTGTGGTGCTCTTATGTTTACTGTATTGAAAGTGTTTTGCGTAGAATGTGTGCAGTACCCAGTAGTGCAATTTTCTGTATGTTATATATATTTGTAAGTCCTGGTGTTTTTGTTATGTATTTGTCTGAATATTTTTTTATTATACCTAAGGCACCTACTATGATAGGAATTGTTTCTGTTTTTAGACTCCACATTCGAGTTATCTCTATTTCCAGGTCATTGTATTTTGAAAGTTTTTCCATTTCTTTTAGAGAAACGTTGTCATCTGCTGGTATTGATACATCAATTAGAAAGCATTTTTTTTCTTCATGATCT
>NC_068988.1:53581490-53586036 GCF_001194135.2 Octopus bimaculoides
TATATATATATACTAACAGACATACTGAGCGTTGCTTGGGCCCAAATGGCATAGTTTGTATATATGGTACAGTTAAATTGAAACATGTGATACGGTGAAATTCAGTATTGACGACAAAACATTTCTGGAGTCAACGAAGGGTTAATTCGACTAAATGACATATCTTGCGTCTGTTTGGAAAATTCCAAAGCCCTAACCTTGTCATGGAAAGTGGGTGGTGGTTTGTGATTTTTGAACTCACCAAAAGTTCCCAGTGGATATACTCTCCTTTGCACGGTCGCTAACACGCTGAACAATCAGCAGCCATAGGAACTACATTTATATGATAATTTAAGCTCGTGGGCGCGCTCAACAGCACCAGATGAAAGAAATGACGTAGTAAGGGGGGATTGGCAAGGAAGTGCTTGAAAATAACACTGCCTTGCGATATTTCGGTTTGGTAACGTTGTGATAACAACAAACAAGATGAGGACACCTGTCCGTCTATTGTAAATATTGTACATAATTCCTCATCTCAAAAATATAGAATAGTATTATCTAATCAGTACGGAGCCGACATTAGACTTCAATAGAGATATATAGAGAAACTTCATCGTCTTTCAAGCCATATAACATTCTTGTGTAGATGTAGAGACTCAAAGCTGATACCACCTGGCTTGATTATAACGACATCAGTGGATTCAAATAAATCTCGAAGCGTAGCGGAAAGAGCAGGGCACGCCTTCGTCCGTGAGAGGATCCATTATAACCGTTGGAAAAAAACATCAACTAAATAAAGAAATCAGAGACAGGTTATCTTCATTACTTGGGTGAATAACCAGAGATGATGACAGAGAGAAAATTCAGCAAGATCTAGAAAAGTAGTACAAGAAAGAAATAGAGAAGATGAAGACACGCCAGATTAAGAAGCTTACGAAGCTCAAAGGTCAGAGAATAAAGACCGAAGTTCGTCACCCACCTGTGAAAGTGGTAAATAACGTAAGTAGTCGACATCTGAACAACTCTGAAGCAGCAGAACAGCAGTACTAAACAAAGGCCTCAACTTTGCATTCCATACTTGGAGACAATAGCCTCTATTGAGGAGGTAGCCATAGAGACCAAAATCTCAGGAAGATATACTAAGGAGGAAAGTGAGACAGGTACTAGCGAAAGCGAAACTTCCCAAACCAAACATCACTAAAGAAGAAAAGTTTGCTATTAAAACACTACGGAGTGACAATTCCATCATAATACTTCCAACGGACAAGGGCAATGCTACAGTAGTGATGAACAAGTCTGAATACTCGGAAAAATTGGCAAGTCTCATAAGTGATGGCAGCTACAGCAAAATAAAGGAAGACCCAATTCTGTAAACAGAGAGGAAGTTGTAACAGATATTAATAAAGAACAAGGATCACTCCATCCCAATGAAGTACAGATAACTGACCCAAAACTACAGTAAGCTGCTACACATGTACGGTCTCCCGCAGATTCATAAGGATGGTATTCCATTAAGACCTATAGTGAGCTGTAGAGGTTCAGCATGTCACCCACTAAGCCGCTTCTTTGTGGATATAATCAGCCCATTAGCAGGTAAGTCAACATCGTATGTGAAGAATACCACCCACTTCATAGAATTGATCAAGGATACTCCCATTGGATCTAACCTGGTGGTGAGTCTAGATGTGATAAGTCTGTTTACCAAAGTCCTAATTAATGAAGCACTATCAGTGATTCAAGACAAACTAGTGACAGATACCTCTCTAAAAGAACACCTAGTATACCGTTTGAAAACTTGATGGAAATGTTGACTTTCTTCGTAGAAACTACTTACTTCAGAGTAGATACTGATAAATATCAATAGGATGAGGGTTTAGCTATGGGTTTGCCATTATCGCCAGTAATAGCCAATATGTACATGGAGTACTTTGAGAATTTAGCTTTAGGATCAACACCACTAAAGCCAACCCAATGGCTTCGATACGTTGATGACACCTTCATACTCTGGCCCCACCAGGAGAATGTCCAAGTACTACTAGATCATGTGAATTCAATAAAATCATCCATACAGTTCACTATGGGAAATGAAAAGGACAATCAGTTGGCATTCCTGGACGTATTAATAGCACGCACTTAGTATGGGTTCAGGACATTAACAACGAACAGAGATATAACCGATGAACGAAATCCAATTTAACAAAACCGATGAATTTCCACCGTCAGCTGCCTCATAGATATTTTTGGCCTATTTTTGGCCCAAAACTTGGGAATTTTCCATAGATCCCGTATAAAAGTCGACCCTAATATTTTACGAACAACAGGACAACATTTGTGGGCCAAGGTACCATATTATCTTGTATGCACAGAATATGCTGCAAGCCTGCATAGAATTTGAAGTAATAAACACATGTATTATACACTCGTTGTTTACATGGTGAGAAACGTGTTTCACAGACAGCACTATTGTCGAACACTGGCAAACGCCACTGTTTGAATTCGTACAAAGGCATGATTTTGGCAAGCCTAAAAACATTTAGCTAATCGCTAGATCAGTGGTTACCAAACATTTTTTGGTTCCCATGCGACCTTCATATTTTCCTCATCTCCAAGTACAATAAACACATGCGCCATGCGCTCGTCTGTTTACATGGTGAGAAACGTATTTCACAGACAGCACTATCGGTGAACAACAGCAAACACTACTGTATGAATTCGTACAGAGGCATGAGTTCGGTAAGCCTAAAAACATTTAGTTAATGGCTAGATCACTGGTTACTAAACTTTTTTTTGCCGCGGAATCCTTTGACATTATTTTTTAAAACATGGAACCCCTGATAACTTTCAGGGAACCCTGGGGGTTGCAGAACACATTTTGGGAATCACTGTTCCAGATTAACGACTCTAGACCACATTATGAACATCTACTGGTCACTGCACATGAGAGCTACGCGGTCTTGTTTGTGGGTTTTGTTATTTACTAGGACGCGTGTTTTGATGCATAGAATTGGTAGTATTACTGTAATTCATTGTGATTTTGCTTTTACTCGCTTAGACATCAGTTGAGCTTCTGCTGCTGATACGGTACTTCGGATTCTAGCTTAAATTTCAGACCTCAAAATTAGCATCCATGTAATAGTCGACCCCAAAAATTTGACCTTAAAAAAGGTCTAACAAATTTGACTTTTACACGAGTATATATGGTGTATATATATAAGAATATTTACACATAGATACATATATACATGCAAACATATATATTAATATCTATTTTTTATCTCTCATCCCCTTTCTTTCTCCCTCTCTCTCTTTATACATATATATATATATATATATATATATATATATATATATATATATATTTCATTTCTGGATTAACAAGGAAACCCAAAGTTTCATGTGAAAAAGACCTCCACAATTTTCAAGCGATTCACTGGGGAATGTTTCTTGACGGTTATATGTAATTTATATTATTTTTCCAGTTTCCGTTCGAATACAGCATCGCAAATTTGAGTAAAATTTTGACAAAGCGTTGTTGGATGCCATGGTGCAAGCCAATTCTTCACAGGGACATTGTGGACTTGCTACCGGACTTTACTTCACTAGACACATCACAGCTTATGAAAAGTTGACTTTCTATCATCATGTCCAAAGAAAATGACAGTGGTTTGCAACCAATGAAACAGAAGAGCCCAGCCACAAACGAGAACTGCACGTACGAAGTTATGCTTGTGTTTGGTGAGATAGGAAAGGTGTCGTCTAACATGAAGTGTTGAACAAAAATAAATGAGTTAAAGCGGGGAAGTATTGTCGTCGGTTGGGTGCGTTGCACGAAAATTTGCAGAAAAAGTGCCCGTCATTAGTCAATCGTGAAGATTTGTTGCCATTTCATGATAATATAAGACCACATATTGCCCCAAGTCATCCAGACACTGACCTTGCTTCTTCTGACTGTCATCTTTTCAGCTTTTCAGTTCTTAAAAAGATTATTTAGAGGGAAAACAGTTTATTAATTTTGAAGAGATTAAAAACGATACTGAGCGATTATTTGCTTTGAAACATGAAGAATTTTACGCCCGAGAGATCAACAATATGCCAAATAGATGGGATTATGTTATCAATAATGAGGGGTAATATTATCTTGATTAAATATATCAATTAAGACCAAAGCAACATTTGTTTCTTTCCCGTCACGAAATGCGACAAGACTTCCTTTCCAACTTAATATATATATATAATAAATGCTTGTATTTATGTATGCATTCATATTCACATGCACACATATACATACATACATACATGGATATACACACACACACATACACATGTATGTATGTGTATGTGTATATATATATATATACTTTTGTTATTTACACCACCTGCCCTCGTCTGTTGTTATTATTTGTATATTCTCCCATATATATATATATATTCATTTTGCTCACTATACTTTTAGATAACACTGATACGAACCCATGATTTCACTTCGGTATCTGCATGAATGTTAATCTGAATCGCTGTCAATGATCCACAAGGGACCAACACTTCACCATGTCTGAAGATATCCGAG
>NC_068988.1:53586046-53588116 GCF_001194135.2 Octopus bimaculoides
CTCTCTCTCTCTCTCTCTCTCTCTCTCTCTCTCTCTCTCTCTCTCTCTCTCTCCATCACGGCAGCAGTCGCTTACTTATCAACAATATCGATACACCGTTCATATCGCTCTTTAAGCAATTACGTTGTCTTAGAGAAGAAAATGTAAATTAATGATTCTCAAGAAAAATGAGACAATGCTCAACCCTTCATTTGTGACCTCTTTGAGATTTGTTCATTTGCAGAAGTTGCTACTGTTGTTTAGACTCGAATCGGTTCTGATTGAGTAGGCCCTTGGGAAAAGCTTTCCAACCATACCCATTCAGACATTTTCCCCCAAAGTATATTGAATTGAGGACAAATAATCCAATACGTCTTCTTCTTCTTCTTCTTCTTCTTCTTCTTCTTCTTCTTCTTCTTCTTCTTCTTCTTCTTCTTCTTCTTCTTCTTCTCATTATTATTATTATTATTATTATTATTATTATTATTATTGAGTGAGAGAGCAGTGCACGCCATCAAAGTGACACTGGGGTAAAATATACAAAGCCCAATATACCCATCATGACTACCCGTCTGATTAGGATACACCAGGCACATGCATCACAACCATATGTGCGCAACATGGTGATCTCATATCAAGATAAACATGACCTCGCAGGTGGGGCCCAGTTAGAATTCTTTTCAGGTCGAGTAGCCCATCCCGCTCAAAAGGTCCCTGAATAAGGTTGCAAGCGACCTGCATGTAGGCGGCCCATGCTAGATATAAAGTCGTCTCCTTGTCGCCCAATATAGCGATAGGATTCGGTTGCTGCATGGGTGATGAGCAGCTCCATTTGGAGACGGTACTGCTCACCCGGAGGCCAAGAAGATTCTGGAAAGGGTGAACCAAAAATTGCCTGTCTTTCTATATCTGGTCAGTTTAGTGTAACTTACGGATGTCCACCCTGCGTTCGAAAAACAAAGAGACTTTTATTTACAAAATATGGATAGAGCTTGAACAGTTCATGTTGGAATGTGCATACTCTGTTGGATAACAAATATTTCCATATTATTGAACCTTTATGGTACATTTTAGAAAAGGAAGTAAGGAGTCGGTATCCTCCACCATCATCACTACAAGAACTGGAGACTGTTTTAGCTGAAGAATGGACAAAAATTCCTTTGGAAACAATTCAAACTTTGTACGAGTTCATACCTCGTAGAATTCAAGCAGTAATTACTGCTAAAGGTGGTCCTACCCAATAATAAAATAAATTTGTTTGAAATTTTAAGGTGCTTCCATCATTTTGTCCAACCCCTATATATATTCTCCCAAAGTGGCTGAGGGACCTACACAAAGTGGATGTAGGTGTTTTCAAATCAAAACTGGACCTCTTCCTGTCAAGAGTCCCAGATGAACCTACATCGTGGCAGGAGGCGCAAATAGGGTAGCGACATCAAACTCCCTTATTCACCAAATGCCACATATCAGAGGAAGCTCTCAATAATAACAGTGTAGCAAAACGGCAGTGCCCCAGCATGGCCACAGCTTTGAGCTGAAACTGATAAAACAATAAAATATGTGTGGTGCGGGGCAGCTTTCGGTTTTATCTATCCGAAAGGATATTTGAATCTAATGTTTACATGCTATTATCTATAGCTTTATGTGCTTCGAGATCGACTGCTCCAAAAAAATTATTATCTTTTCTTTTCCTACAATCAATTGTTGTTGTTACTCCGTCGCTTACGACGTCGAGCGTTCCAGTTGATCTTACCAACGGAACAGCCTGCTCGTGAAATTAACGCGCAAGTGGCTGAGCACTCCACAGACACGTGTACCCTTAACGTAGTTCTCGGGGATATTCAGTGTGACAAGGCTGACCCTTTGAATTACAGGCACAACAGAAACAGGAAGTAAGAGTTAGAGAAAGTTGTGGTGAAAGAGTACAGCAGGGTTCGCCACCATTCCCTGCCGGAGCCTCGTAGAGCTTTAGGTGTTTTCGCTCAATAAACACTCAGAACGCCCGGTCTGGGAATCGAAACCGCGATCCTATGACCGCGAGTCCGCTGCCCTAACCACTGGGCCATTGCGCCTCCACAATCAATTGTAACA
>NC_068988.1:53589241-53592055 GCF_001194135.2 Octopus bimaculoides
GTTGACCTCGGAGTAATTTGAACCCAGAACGTAGCGACAGACGAAATACAGCTAAGTATTTCGTAATAATAATAATAATAATAATAATAATAATAATAATAATAATAATAATAATAATAATAATAATAATAATTAATTCTGGTTTTATTAGCCACAAGGGTTAATATAAATTAAAAACATGTAAGGACAAAGACAGGACGAAGGTTACAAAGGGTTTTGTCCGAAAATTAATAATAATAATAATAATAATAATAATAATAATAATAATAATAAGTATTTCGTAATAATAATAAAAACAACAACAATAACAACAACAACAACAACAATAATAATAATAATGATAATAATAATAGATAATCCTTATAGACTCAAGGAGTGAAATCTAGTCAAGTTCAAGTAGCACTTATTTTATCCACCCTGGAAGGATGAAAGATAAAGTCGACCTCGGCGGAATTTGAACTCAGGACGTTAAGCATTTGGTGACGATTTTGTCAGTTCGTCACCTTAATTAAGCGTTTCTATTATAGGCACAAGGCTTGGAATTTTGTGGGAGGGGTCGTCGATTACAGCGATCCCGGTGCTCTCAACTGGTACTTATTTTATCGGATTGATAGGATGCAAGGATAAGTCGTCCTCGGCGGAATTTGAACTCAGCTGGAAGAAACGCCACTATCAAAATATACTATTCTGTGGGAAGCAGGGATGGTACCGAGTCGATCTCTTTTTAGACGTTTAAATGACTCGCTTCCTTTATTTAATACATATGTTTGTCGTGGGTGGAAGATATATTAAGACAAGGGAAATAACTAAAATAAGTAACAAGCAGTAAAGTGGGCAGCAAGATAGTGGGAGACCGAGAAACGAGGAGAGGGTGCGAAAAAGACAGATACAGAAAGTGAAACGGAGAAAGTGAGAGGAAGAAAACGGAGAAAGAGAGTGAGAGAAAGAGAAGCACAGAAAGACAGAGAAAGAGAAACGGAAAAAGAGAGAGAGAGACAATGAAAGAAAAACGGAGGAAAATAAAGAGGAAGAAGATGCAAAATAGACTGAGTGAAAAAAGAGAATGTGACAAACAAAGCGAGAGAGTGAGAGAGAGGAACCGAGAGCGATAGCGATGATAAAAACCGATAGCAAAAGAGAAAGAGAGAGCGACAAAGAGATAGAGAGAGGGGGAGAGAGCGATAGCGAGAGATGATAAAAACCCGATAGGAGAAGAGAAAGAGAGACAGTGAAAAAGAGAGAGAGAGAGAGGGAAAGAGATGAAAGAGGTGGAGGAAGGAAAGAAAGGGGAGGAGGCTCATATAATAAAAATAACACACGTTGCAAAATAATGTTTAAAATATTTAATAACTGATGTCGCTGCATTGGCACAGAGCAGAAAGCTATTCTATTTATGCGAATGAATGTAGAAAATATGTAGGATATGCAATTAAAAATAAATGTACCAGTGTGACTGACATCGGCGCACTTGTAGAACGCCCACCTTCCCTTGCCCTTATTCCAGAAGGAATTCATTCAGAAATGTCAAAGAGACCTAAAGTTTTTTTATTTTTTTTATTTCCCGGATTTATAAAGATCCTTTAAACAAACATTGCGAATGTATAGGGGTTTCTTAGCTTTGTTTATTTAGCCCTAGGTGAAACGCGATCCAGTAAACCCATAAACAAAAGCGTTCCAACTGTGCCCGTCCTGTCATAAGGTATTAAAGACAACAATATCTAATAATGCATCTTTTTATTCTTTTTATTTTTCTTCTTAAACTTGGTTTGTTTGGTGAAGAAGCTTGCTTTGGAACTATGTAGTTTCGGGTTCAATTCCACTTCAAAGCACCTTGGGCATGTGTCTTTTTCTACAGCTCCATGCCAACCACTGATACATGAGAGAATTTAGTAAACGGAAACTGTATGGAAGCCTGTCTTATACATATATATGTGTCTTTCTGTCTGAGTTTGTCCCCACCACCTCTTAACGATAGATGTTGATTTATTTATATCCCTGTAACTTCGGCCAAAAAGTCGAATAGAATAAACAAACACCAGGGTCGATTTGTCCGAGTAGAACCCTTTAAGGCGCTGCCCCAGCATTACCGAAGTCCTATGTCTGAAACAAGTAAAAGATATAACATATACTGGACAAACGAAATAAAGGGGATTCAACGCATTTATTGGGAGTTACGTGTGTTATTCAAAACATTTTTATTCGGATACCATGCTACTTCAAGTTTCAAAGGACCTAACGGAGCCTTTCCTGTCAGCCTGGTGTATACACATACACACGCATACATACATACATACATACATACATACATACATACATATATATATATATATATATATATATATGGGAGATTATACAAAAAATAACAACAGACGAGGACAGGTGGTGTAAATAACAAAAGTATATATTAGTATGACGCTCGGGAATACGGAAAGTCTTTGACGTTTCGAGCTACGCTCTTCAACAGAAAGAATACGGAGACAAGGAGAAAAACACGGAGAAAAAAAATTGAATAGTGTTCAGTCAACGGTCAATCATATATATATATATATACTTTTTACTCTTTTTTTACTCTTTTGTTTGTCATTTGACTGCGGCCATGCTGGAGCACGCCGCCTTTAGTCGAACAAATCGACCCTAGGACTCATTTTTTTGTAAGCCTAGTACCTATTCTATCAGTGTCTTATGCCGAACCGCTAAGTTACGGGGACGTAAACACACCGGCATCGGTTGTCAAGCGATGTTGGGGGGACAAACACAGACATACAAACATATACACACACACACACACACACATATATATATATATAATATATA
>NC_068988.1:53594294-53594954 GCF_001194135.2 Octopus bimaculoides
TATATATATATATATATATTTAACAGATTGGTATTAACTTGTATAACTCAAACAGTGGACCATATAGTAAATAGGCAAAGGCGGTGAGCTGGTAGAATTGTTAGCACAATCATTAGACAAAATGCTTAGCGGTATTTCGTCTGTTTGCACATTCTGAGTTCAAACTCCGCCGAGATCGACTTTGTCTTTCATCCATTCGGGGTCGATAAATTAAGTACCAGTGAAACTCTGGAGTCGATGTAATCGACTAGTCCCTTCCCCAAAGATTTCAGGTCTTATACCTTTAGTAGAAAGGATATTTTAAATAGGTAATTATTGCCACACACTTTTCATATGTATGTGTGTGTGAGAGAGAGAGAGAGAGAGAAAGAGAGGGGCAGTATCTACAGTACTAGCAATGATCTTAAGACATTTTTGTTAGAAACATAGAATGGGGGATGAGAAGTCGGAAGAGCGCCGTTGATCTGTAAATGCAACTAATTTTCTCCAAATAAAGGATGTACTATACTATAGAATATATGTATACCTTTCAGTCAACACGGAATGTATATATAAATATACATGCAATGTTGACTAAGTATGTATGCATATATATATATATATATATATATGAGAGTGAGAGAGAGAGAGAGAGAGAGAGAGAGAGAGAGAGAGAGAGAG
>NC_068988.1:53595281-53596487 GCF_001194135.2 Octopus bimaculoides
TCTATCTATCTATCTATCTATCTATCTATCTATCTATCTTTGTCTCTCATTTCCTCAGTTTTTGGGTGTTTTGCAAATCCCTGTTCGATTCACGTTCTTTTCCCCGTTAATTTTGCTTCGTTTGCTTCCTACTTAGTCTTTTGTCACGCCGTCATTATTCGCGCATTGTTTAATACCCTTGTGAATTTCCAACAGTAGAAATTGTTATTTATTTATTTTTTTCTGTATTCATAACACAAGCAACAACGTTCTTCAGTTTTTCTGGGTTCTAGGACCTAGAAATGTGCAAAAGAAAGTCTTTTAGGCAGAAGCGCATGCGTTAAAAAGTACACACATCGAAACATTTTTGCACTACATACTATTTTCGCAAAATTCTAGGTAGACATAAATAAATAAAAATAAGGGGGGCGGGGTTTGTCTGTGTGTATGTGTGTGTGTGTGCGCAGACAGACAGACAGACAGACAGACAGACAGACAGACGGACGAACATAGATAGACAGAGAGATGGACAGATAGACAGACATAGATAGACAGACATAGATAGACAGACATAGATAGACAGACAGACAGATAGATAGATAGACAAATAGACAAACAGAAGATAGACAGATAGATTGATAGACAGATAGATTGACAGACAGACAGACAGATAGATAGATAGATAGATAGATACGTGTCTTAAATAAAATAAAATGGCTTCCACTGGAGAATAAAGACGCGTCTCATTATCACCTTGCTACGTGCTTGTCTCATGTAACAATGAAATGTTTAAGTCGTTCGTCATTTATAGCAATGTTATTGATAGAGAATCATGGGAATACGGAAACGATGTGACAATGATTCAATAACACCAAGGAATAATTTTAAATAACTTTACCGTGAATATCAATGTTTGACATTATTGTTTCTGAACGCGAAAACAAGGGAATCGAGTTTGTTTGTTTTTTTTGTTTTGTTTTGTTCTTTTATGTTTTGTTTTGTTTTTTTATGTTTTGGTTTTTCACAGCCGTGCCATCTACTAAAAGTAATAGTCAAATCCTTGCCAAATTACATCCTACTATCCTTTTTTTCTAAATGGAAGGACACCTTGAATTGTATGATTTTTGATGCATTGTGCTTGTTAAAAAATACCGACATGTCTATTGACGATAAGGCAAGAACAATAGTTTCTATTTATGACCAACGCGGTTATATATATATATATAT
>NC_068988.1:53596597-53599618 GCF_001194135.2 Octopus bimaculoides
GGTGCAGCCGATCAATTTGCTAAGGTATATTTGTGTTCATAAGGGCAGGAGTAAAACATCTCTTTTAAAGTTTAGGTTGGCTCCTACGTGAAAGGATAGTTTCAATAAGATTTTTCTTTTCAGCCAATCATAGTCTGCACCTCCTTCTATTAAAGTGGGGTTTGCACTTTTCTAGCATCTTCCTCTTGATGTCGTAAAGCGCAACGTTTTCTTTCAGTGTTCACACAAGTCTCACTATAGTTGTGACATCTAATATCCAAGAGGCCTCTCTTGGATATTAAACTTGTAGTTTGTTCAACCTGATCCTGTAGGAACATTCCGTCACGCCCACATATTTCTGTTATTTCGTCGCTCCACTAGTATTCTTCGACACAACATTAACCTCTTGCACAACGATTTTTATATAACACTGGTCATTTAGTGAAGGTATGGAGCCACCCCTGCATGAGCAACCTGACCCTGTTCTCAATTTGGGCCCTAACCCTACTTACTATTTTCTTCAAGTTAGGTGCACAGCTAAAGGAATCTCTCAAACTATACCTATTAATATAGGCACAGGAGTAGCTGTGTGGCAAGAAATTTGCTTCCCAACCACATGGTTCCGGGTTCAGTCCCACTGCGTGACACCTTGGGCAAGTGTCTTTTACTATAGTCTCGAGTCGACCAAAAGATCCGCAAGTGGATTTGGTGGACAGAAACTGAAAGAAGCCTGTCGTGTGCGCGTATGTGTATGTGTGTGTGTGTGTGTGTGTGTGTGTGTCTTTTATATGTGTGTATCTCCCACCACCGCTTGACAACCGTTGTTGGTGAGTTTACGTCCCCGTATTTTTGACAAATGAGACCGATAGAATACGCACTAGTCTTGGAAAGATGAAAGTACTGGAGTTGATTCATTCAAAAATTCTTCAAGGCGGAACCCCAGCATGGCAACAGCCTAATGACTGAAACAAGTAAAAGATAAAATGATAAAAGATAATGATGTGCCGGTATCTATGTGTTTAGTGGAACTGCTTATCAACTAAACTAAAGATCCTATCAACACCTACAAAACTATTACACAAGGTTTTATGTAAACCATAACCTTACGGTGGCGATTTTTTTGCGGGGTGGGGTAAGATCGGACATATAACTAGTCCTTTCTTCGAAACCACTTTTGGTCAGAACCCCATTGTAGTACAAGGCAGCGGCGTAGAAGGTTTTCATGTTCGAAGATAGGCAGATTCTTTGATTAAGCCCGTTAACCAGATTTCTGAACACTATGGCTAAATGACAGCTTCTCATTCGATTTCCGACAAGATTTATAGGTACCAGTGATTATAGGTGCCAGTTAATGTCATATTCAGGAAATCAATCGCTTCAGAGTTAGACTTTGTTGTGACTTTGAGCGCAAGAAAATTAAGGGCATGGCTTAGGTAAATCGAGTGTTTGGCCGTTTGCCCTTCGCGATATTCCAAAGTATCATTCCTATACCGGCCAAAACTTATTAAGCATATCTAGAATAAAAACAATCTATATGGTCACAAACTTCTACTCTGTCGAAAACTCCCGTCGCAACATCGAATGAGCCTTTCGAGTCGTCGGTCAAACCTTTGTCGAATAATAAAATTTTCCTGCCAAGCATGGAAAAAAAAAATTAGACAGTGCCAGACAATAAAAAGTACTGGAACAAGTAAAAGAACGAAAGTGTAGTGGCGCGAAATTATGGCCGCCATTAAGGAAGTACAATCTACGCATGCGCAAGGGAATTGCCTTCCCGGAAGCCCCTCGAGTGCGCATGCATAGCAAAACCAGTACTTAAAGCGCTTCGCGCGCTTTCTAAGCCTCTTAGCGCGATGCCTTCGATGTAACAACAACTTGCTCCTCTCAGATGCCTCAACGAAGCTTTTAACCTTCCAATGCCAATTACAAGTTAACCAGCGGCTGCCAGGCTGAATAACACAGGATTTGTAAAACCAAGCATCACCAAAAATAAAACTTATTTTTATTATGTTGTTAGTTGTTCTACTGTTTCTTAATATATAATTTTGTTAAAAGGTGATAGAGAGAGACAAATGTCTCCATAGCAACTATCAACCTTTTACAAAAGAATACACACGCATACATACATACATACATACATACATACATACATATACGTGGGTGAGTGTTTAAACAGTTTGGCTGTTTGTGTCTCCGGGATTGGTGAAACGATGTAGACACCACTGATGAGAGCCCAATAAGTTTCGGAAATTGATTAAGGTTGTTCATTTTTTCAATCTATTTAAATTTGCCATGTTTGTAATATTTACTACATAGATTTACACATATACACCGCGCGCATGCGTTATATGCAACAGGAACACTGTTAAATTACAATAGCTATCTTTGTATTATACTAAATGCAAACACGTTGTAAGAGACAAATTAGCTGCGGTATTTGCCCGGAGAATATTAACTGCAGGGTTTGCTTTGAAGGAGAATTGGATGCAATATTCAGTTGGTCGTGCGACCCCGTAGAGGCTTCCTGAAGCTAAACATTGCTCATTAAGAACTAATTATTATCTCTTTCGGACTTAATTGTGTTTAAAAACACTAATATATCAGCAGCAGACGAAAAGGGCCCGGCAGAGGCGTTGAGAATGTTTCTGCCTCTTTTGGTTTTGTCAGTGTTGTTGGCACTCTGTCGCTTACGACGTCGAGGGTTCCAGTTGATCCGATCAACAGAACAGCCTGCTCGTGAAATTAACGTGCAAGTGGCTGAGTATATGTATCATATACATACGTGTTATATACTATTTTACTTGTTTCAGTCATTCGACTGCGGCCATGCTGGAGCACCACCTTTAGTCGAGCAAATCAACCCCAGGACTTATTCTTTTGTAAGCCTAGTACTTATTCTATCGGTCTTTTTTGCCGAACCGCTAAGTTACGGGGACGTAAATACTCCAGCATCGGTTGTCAAGCGATGTTGGGGGACAAACAAAGACATATAAACATATAGACACATACACACACACACACACACACACACATATATATATA
>NC_068988.1:53599806-53601261 GCF_001194135.2 Octopus bimaculoides
ATATATACGACGGGCTTCTTTCAGTTTCCGTCTACCAAATCCACTCACAAGGCTTTGGTCGGCCCGAGGCTATAGTAGAAGACACCTGCCCAAGGTGCCACGCAGTGGGACTGAACACAGAACCGTGTGGTTGGTAAGCAAGCTACTTACCACACAGCCACTCCCACGCCTATATATGTAATAGAATTTGTAAATTTTAAAAAATTCAAGAAAGAATAGACACATTTGTTAACGCTGTCTTCTGTTCGAAAATAAAAGAGAGGATGATCATGGCTGGAATAATTTTGAATATAAGTCTGTTTGATAAGGTCAGCCTTTGGCTAATCACCTCCGACACCAAACGAAGAGGAATGGAAGAAAAAAATTGACTTCAGTGAAATTTGAACTCCTAACGTAAAGACGCATATGTCCGTCTGTAAACCTATTTACCATCAACCACCCTCATCTGGACTACCTGTCGTCAGTAATAGCGTGAGTGATGCTAATTGTTAAGGATAAGACTATCAACATGTGATGTTGACAATGTCTCAGCCAATCAAAATCACTGTTGCATCATTTACATGGTGTGATGATCTGCTCATGATGTCGCCTGTTCATCATCAGACGGTCATAGAGTACATCTCAAGTTTAGACTACGGATGGTTGCAATCGACAGCTGTGCGAAGCTGCCTTTTCATGTAAATAATAAGGTCGGAGTTTATATATTTAACAGAAATAAGTCAAGAAATTTTGACGAGTTTAAATTTCTACTCATAGAAACGAAGAGAAATTAACAAAAGTTTAATGACGAATGCTGGTCCAAGGGAGGCAACCCGGGAATTTACTGAATTTTACCGAAGATTCATTAGATGCAGGCATAGTTGTGTGGTTAGGAGTTCGCTTCACAATCATAGAAGTTTCATGCTCGGTCCCATGACATAGCTCATTTAGGAGAGGGTTTTATGATAGTTTGAGGTTGACCAATATCTTGTGAAAGAATTTGGTTGACGGAATCTAAACGAAATCCTGAAGCGCGCGCACGTGTATATTCAAAAATAAAAATACATAGAATGTGTGTGTGTATGTTTGTACATGCGTTACTCCGTCGCTTACGACATCGAGGGTTCCAGTTGATCTGATCAACGGAACAGCCTGCTCGTGAAATTAACGTGCAAGTGACTGAGCACTCCATAGACACGTGTACACTTAACGTAGTTCTCGGGGATATTCAGCGTGACACAGTGTGACAAGGCTGACCCTTTCAATTACAGGCACAACAGAAACAGGAAGTAAGAGTGAGAGTAAATTGTGGTGAAAGAGTACATTAGGGTTCGCCACCATCCCCTGCCGGAACTTTTAGGTGTTTTCGCTCAATAAACACTCAGAACGCCCGGTCTGGGAATCGAAACCGCAATCTTATGACCGCGAGTCCGCTGCTCTAACCACTGGGCCATTGCGCCTCCACTGTACATGCGT
>NC_068988.1:53602390-53603781 GCF_001194135.2 Octopus bimaculoides
TGCAATACTGCTGGATGTAGAAGAGAAGATAGAGGTCTTCCAAGTAACGAGAACGCCACCGAAGAACTGGCAAGGGCAGACACTGGAGGTAACCATTCAGGCTGAATTTCATGTTTCAAAACGTTGCTTACTTTTTATAGCAGAAGCAACAGAGTGACTCAACGGCCGAAAGTTTTGGGCGTTGGCACTTATGTCACTCGGCTTTTGTGTCACTTTGTTGCTTCTACTAAATATTAATAAAAAATGTTCATTTCTATTTTTCATGCTTGCATCACCAAGCCTATATGTATGTATGAATGGAGTGTAATTTGAAGCACTATTGCAGCATAGTGCAGAGGCGGTGGGTTATCAATGATATGGAAAACAATAGTAATACAAATAGAGAAAAATTAAATATAATCCTTTCTACTAAAGGCACAAGGCCTGAAATTTTGGGGGAAGGGGCTATTCAATTACATCGACCTCAGTATTTCACCCCGAAAGGCAAAGTTGATCCCAGCGGAATTTGCGCTCAGAACGCGTGCCCCGCGTGCTAACGATTCTGCCAGCTTGCAGCCCTGAGAAATATGAAATATAAGAAGAACAAAAATTAAACTTTTCCGACAATCCATTTAAAACTGATGTTAGATACACTTTCCCAAAGAGCGATAAAAACACTAGAATGCATCTGAATTCATTGCAGGTTCGTATCTCAGGTGGAGCACTTTAACTTCGCTATAATACAGAGGTTTGTTACAAGTCTGTTTTATCTTGAGCATAGAAATTCTAAAATCATCACAATATATCCTAAGTCTGCAGGAAATAAATGTATTTTTGATCTTATAATATTTCCCATCATTTTTGATAACATAAACCCATCCGTTTGGCAAATTGCTGCTCCCTCGCACATAAAATCCTTCAAGTTTGGAAGTGAAGAAGGATTTAATATCAATTTTAACTGCTCCATAATTAATAAACTGTTTTCCCGCTAAATAACTTTGCAACGATCTGAAAAGATGATTGTCTGACGAAGTAATGTGAAGAGAGCAAGTATAGTAAGGCAAGATTTCCATATTTAGTGCCATAATATTTTTTTCTGTGTCAAGGGAAATATGTGGTCTTGCATTATTATTTACGATTGACCAAATGATGGCTTTTTTTTTTTTTTCCTGCAAATCTTTGTGTAATGTTTCCAATTGACGATAATGCTTAAACTGTTTCGTTTTGGTTTAATACTTCATGATAAACAGCATTTTTCATTTTCTTCCAAACACAGAGCATAACTTTTTTTTTTCTGGTGTAGTCCTGGTGTGGGAATTAATTCTCCTTTTTCGTTAGGTGCTGACCATTGTCATTTACGTCGGATATGATTATAGAGACCCCACTTTTTATCACTTTAGATGATTCTACCT
>NC_068988.1:53605618-53606841 GCF_001194135.2 Octopus bimaculoides
GCTTGACAATTTTATAGAGAACCCATTTCTCGTCACCAGTCACTATTCGGTCCAAAAAAGGTTCGTTTGTTCATTTACTCTCTGCACGCCACTGAACTCGGAAAGTTTGTGAGGAAGCCATTGACCCGATTTGCTGACTTTTCCGATGGCACGCAGGTGTCGATGAATGGTTGAATGACCAAATCCAAGCTTCTCTGCTAGTTCCTCAACAGTTACGATGGGATTTTGTTCTATCAGGATTTGCAGAACATCCTCATCAAGCTCTACAGATCTTCCAGGATGAGGCTCGTCTTCTAGGCTGTAGCTTCTGGTTCGGAATTTCTGGAACCACCGTTGTCACTGACTTACACTTATTGTCCGATCCCCATATACTGCATTAATATTCCTCGCACTTTCCGTTGCGTTGTTGCCTTTATTGAACTCCATTATAGCTTTGAAAAAATAACTGTTAAAATAACTGTTCAAAACTTGCGCTAAGAATAAGTACAAGGTAAAATTACTACCTACCTTTATAGCAAGTTGATGCAAATAGTTTATCCTGCCCCGGTCCGACTTTTAGTTCATGCAATTGAAAAAATTGCATTATTTATAGAATTACCAATACTTTACATCGGTGTTTTAAGCTGAAGTTATTTGAAGCCATACAGTATGCTAATGTTGTTCCATGCCAAACCTTCTGAAGCCTCTCTCTCACACACACACACTCCATACTATCCCTTATAAGCAATGGTGATCATGAATCTCTATGCCAAAATCCGAAGATTCATGATTTTTGGGAGGAAGATACGGCGGTATTCCCTGATACTTTCTGTCTGTTGATTTACGGTTCTGTTCTGTTAATCTCCTGCTCCACCGAAATTATCTTTGAGGTACATAACCTATAAAACCCTTAGGCAAGGAGCATGATTCGCGTAATATCAGAGTATGTCCAAACATCGGTGAGTAGATGTGAAATATGTCTGGGAGCCAGTCCTCCGAGTCTCGCATGCCTTAGGCACAGAACTAAGGAGATCATTTGGTACTAACCTATGCACTTGACTTTCCAATCGTAGGTTGTTTGGGGATTAAGGACGTATTTGCTGCTATGTGACGCAAGCATAGCTGTGTGGTAAGAAGCTTGCTTCCCAACCACACTGTTCCGGGTTCATTTCCAATGTATAACACCTTGAGAAGGTGTCTTCTTCGGGCCGGCCAAAGCCCTGGTGAACGGAAACTGAAAGAAG
>NC_068988.1:53607035-53608608 GCF_001194135.2 Octopus bimaculoides
ACTAAGCACCGGGCTTCAAACAAACAAACAAGCAAATAAAAAAGAAAGAAAAAAAAACGAAATACTGGAGTAGATTCGTTCGACTAAAATTCTTCAGGCTGGCGCTCCAGCTTGGCCGCAAAACAAGTAAAAAAAATAAAAGATAAAAGCTGCCAAATTATGAAGTTCGCTCTGCAACTACGTATTTTCAAGTTCGATCTCTTGGCACAAGTGCCTTTTATTGTCATTGTGTTGAGTCGAGTAAAAAGCCTGCGAATAAAATCTGATAGACGTTAGCTGTGTGGAGAAACGTCAGAATCATCTTTAGGACCCAGTAGTATGGCTAGTGGTGAGTGGGGTCCGCTCCGGGTGACGCTTTTATGAAGGCAGCACTTTGGGGTTCTGTTGTATAAGCCTAGAGGGCGGCAAATCCAATGGGCAGCTCAGGATGACACATACTCTAGCTATGCGACTGCATGGATAATAAATATATTCAATCTCACTTTGACTGCTTTTAGCGCGAGTTACTCTGCTACAATCATTCAAGCCACATTCCTAGACTGAAGATAATGTACAATATTCTTCCTTCTGTGGACGCTGCATTACTTCTTCTTAAGCGTGTTGCACTCACGATCTCACGATCGTGGTTCGATTTTCAGATCAACTTCGTGTTGTGTTCTTGAGCAACACACTTCATTTCACGTTACTCCAGTCCACTCAGCAATAGATGCGAGGTGGCATCATTCGAAAGCTAAAACGATGCAAAGCGCATTGTGACCAGCGACGTATAACAACATCTGAGAATCTGATCGATCACGTGGTCAAGTGATTTCTCCTTCCAGTTTTGGAGGGTTCTGAAAAAAGGGGCATGGACCCTGCATGAAACCATTAAAAAATGGTTACTTTGAGAGCATGACTGGCACTGAATACTGTTCTCTACTATTAATGTGTACGTGTGTGTGTGTGTGAGAGAGAGAGAGAGAGAGAGAGAGAGAGAGAGAGAGTTGTTCTCAAGATCAGTCCAGAACTTATGATCGAAGATATTCCAGCTGTTATCATTCTATATTTTTAACGATATCTTATCTTTTACTTGTTTCAGTCGTGAGACTACGGCCATGTTGGGGCATCACCTCAGCACTTATTTTTCTTTCTTTTTTTTCTTTTCTTTGAACCTGGTACTTACTTATTCCATTAGTTTCTTTTACAGGGACATGAGCACACCAACACCGGTTGTGAAGCGGTGGTGGAGGACAAACACAAAGACACACGCACGTATATATGACGGGCTTCTTTCAGTTTCCGTCTACCGAATCCACTCACAAGGCTTTGGCCGGCCCGAGGCTATAGGGATCTTTTTTAAAACGGGGGCCACATTTTTCATTAATGTTTTACGTAGTGTTTTTGGTACCGAAAGACTTTCAAACTTCGTATACTTATCTATTTTGTGTTATAGAACAGAAAAATATTTTTGTATTCGAATTTATTTCATGTAAAAAATTGTCTTATTTCGATAATTTCAACCAATCACTGACGTCCATTCAGCCGATATACATTAAGTGCCGACTACATAAACAAACGATTCTTCGTTTTATTT
>NC_068988.1:53609377-53610749 GCF_001194135.2 Octopus bimaculoides
TGCATATGTTCAATTCACTTCAATCTCTTTAAAGTAAAAAGAATTCAAAATTTTAAATTGGGGGTGGGGAATGAAATTTAAAAAATTTTTTTTTTTTTGGCATATTCGTAATCTCCGACATCTAAAACGTCTGTCTACCTATTTATTCCTATCCGTTTATTCATAAAATATATTTGCCATTTAAATGTGGCGGTCTTATAGAGGACGGTGTTACTGTTGTCTTTAGCCCCAAGAAGACATTCAAAATTTTAAATGGTGGGGGGGGAGTCCTTTTTTTTTGCGTATTCGTAATCTCCGACATCTAAAACATAGGAATTGGAATTTTCTTTTTTTTTTGTTTAATACATTTTTCCAGGAGAGGTGCGATTCTGCATTAGCCCCGCAAGCTTCTTACCACACAGCCACGTCTGCGCCTATATGTAGAACTACATTATATGATTGCTTCTAAATAGGCAAAAAGACTGAAATTTTGTGAGGAGAGATATTTATCGATTATATCGATTTCAGTATTTGACTGGAAGTTCATTTTACGGAAAACAAAGTTGACCTCAGTAGGATTTGAACGCAGAACGTAAGGAACCGAAAGAAATATCGAAAAGAATTTTGTTCGACCTTCCAACCATTCTACCGAAAATACGCCCGTCTTATTTATGACCCTAGAGTCTACTTTAAAGGAAAATTGGCTGCTATTTCTGGTAGGTCGTGCGGCTACATAGAGGCTTTCTGTGTCTAAACATTGCTCGTTAAGTACTAATTATTAATGAGTCAGTTGGAATTTTGATATGTTTGCTTTTCAATGATAATAAACCTAGATTTAATTGAATCGGCCTAGTCTTGGGGTAGCGTAATTTCGTGATGACGTGTTCGTGTGAGATAAGAAGCATGTATCTATCTATGACTGTGAGGTCAAACAGTGTTTAGCGTCGGAAATCGCTAAAAAAAACATCAACACTTCAATAATCGGACTGAATCATTAATCCAATAACCATGAAATAACCTCAGTGCAATGAAAGAATAACACTCATCGTGTGTGAACAGCTGCATGTTCAAGGTTTTATTCCGACATGAGATAAATGAACGCGTACAGTGAGCATACAATAAAGATTTCTAGGAAGAAGAATGGTTTTGAACTGTGGTATGACGTCAGTGTCTGGGGAGGCTGACCGGAAGGGCGAGTCGACTGGAAGGGGGAAAAGGGCAGAGGGGGCCTCGATCGGCATTCGTGCCCTTTTCGAACGGGGCTGCGGTCAGGACAAGACGTGTTAAGCGACGGTCTAGGTTTTGGAAGGTTTGGGAGAAGCAGATGCTATTCCTGGTGTACTTTGGGTCGGGGCAAGCTTCAAGGATCGGATACCGCAAGACGGACTCGAAC
>NC_068988.1:53618033-53624423 GCF_001194135.2 Octopus bimaculoides
TACCAACCACATGGTTCTGGGTTCAGTCCCACTGCGTGGCACTTTGGGCAAGTGTCTTCTACTATAGCCTTGGGCCGACCAAAGCCTTGTGAGTGGATTTGGCAGGCGGAAACTGAAAGAAGCCTGTCGTATATATGTATGTATGTGTGTGTATATGTTTGTACCCCCAACATCGTTTGACAACCGATGCTGGTGTATTTACGTCCCCGTAACTTAGCGGTTCAGCTAAAGAGATCGATAGAATAAGTACTAGGCTTACAAAGAATAAGTCCTGGGGTCGATTAGCTCGACTAAAAGGCGGTGCTCCAGCATGACCACAGTCAAATGACTGAAAAGAGTAAAAGAGTAATCACTATAAGTCACATTTTGCAAATGAAAACATTACGAAGGATTTTTTTTTAAATAGATTCAAAGTATATAATGAAATACAATAAAATATGAACATTATGAAAAACCATTTCAAGTTAAAAAGGAGGCAGAAAATAGATCATTGAGGTTTCATTCACAGTGTTTAATTTTGTATGTTTCCTACATTGATGTAGTCTTGAGTGTTTATTATGAAAATCACATTCATTTTTGACACATTAATAATAAAGCCATTAGAAATCCTTGAAGTTTGAAACTTTTGCCAATCAAAACACTCCATTATCAACCTACCGGAAATCACATTATTGTCCATTCCTATAGCGGCAGCATTCATTAGTTTCCTCCTTTCGGTTAGATGTTTGACCAGGCTAAGTTGTAGAGCTAGGCTTAGGGTTACAGTTAGGCTTAGGTTTGGGGTTAGGGTTGGTGTAAAGTTAAGGTTAAAGTCAAGGATAGGTTAGGGTTAAGGTGAGAGTTAGGTTTGGAGTTACAGTTAGTGTTAGCATTAGGGCTAAAGATAGGATTAGAGTTAGGGTTAAAATTAACATGGTTTTGGTCAGGATTAAGCATATGGCTAGGGCTGAGTTAGGGCTTCTGTCAGGGTCAGCATTAGGTTTAATTTAGTGTTTAGATAAAGATTTAGTGTTAGGTTCAGTGTTACAATTAAGGTTAGATCTGGGGTTAGGAATGGAGACAGAATTAAGTTTACAGCTAGCTTTAGAGTTAGGAATGGTGTTAGCATTTGCATTAGGATTAGAGTTAAGGTTAGAATTAGAATTAAGTTTATTTTTATGAATAGATTTAGACTTACTTCAGTGTTATAGTTATGCTTGGTGCTAAGTTCAGGTTTTAGGGCTACAGTTAAGGTTTGAATTTGCATTAGGGTTAGTGTTAGGATTATGACTAGTTAGGCCTAAGATTAAGTTTAGCTTAAATGTTAGTCTTAGACTAAGAATTAGATTCAGTGTTACAGTTTGGGTAAAGGGTTAAGGTTAACTATAGGATGAGGTTTAGCTTAAGGTTAGGGTTGAGACTTTGTACTAGGGTTACTGTTTTGGATAGGATTAGGTTAGAGTTAGTGTTAGGATTATGTTTTGGCTCAGGGTTACTGTAACTTTAATCTTAAAATTAGATTTCCCATATTTTTCAGTTTTGGATTTAATTTTATGGTTTGTATTAGGGGTATGTTTTTTGCGGGGTGGGGTGTTTACATCCTAAATTTTACTGTTTGACCCACTCAGTCACTTCTGAACATAAATGATGCAATTGTTTAGCTCCAGGACAATTTTAATAGTGCAGACCTATGACCAAAACCATTTCAGCCACGACCATCTTTTTTTAAGGATACCTAAGACTATATTATCTAATGTGTCCTTCTGTTTTTTTTTTGTTTTTGTTTTTTTTAAGACAGTAGAGTGTGACTTGAAGGAGATTTTGCTGTAATATCCAGCAGGTTAAACATGTACCTTGTATGACTGCAAAAATGTTCAGATTCTTATCCAGCTGCAAAAACTGAATTGATATTTCATTTTCTTTTCTTTTTGTTTTCTTTTTACATAAATCATTTTACTGAAATGGATTTATAGGAAACACATCATCATACCATCATATAGAAATGTACTGAGGAAATATAAGCTGCAATGATAAAAACACATTGGATCCTGAAAGATGGTTATGTTTTCCATGTTGCATTAACTTCTTAACATATTATCCCATATATTTTCATTCAGTGATGTCTAGTAAATATATATTTGAATGAAAATATACATTCACTGTACTTTGAGATATGTCACTTATTTCTAACCCAAAATACTTCGTCCACGATGTTATTTCCTTTTTCTATCATTAACCCATTTTTACCCATTTTGAAGATAGTTCTATAAATAAGGATAACAGACATACAGAAGCATTCAGTTAACCTTTATTGTAGTAAATAAACCAAATACAATGGTTAAATAAATGCCAGAACTATTTTGCACCCAGTTAACATTTATTGCAATAAATGAACCAAATACAGCTGTTCTCAAACGAGGACAGTGGGTTTAGCGAGGGTTCATTTCTATCAGTAACTTCGTAATAATAAATTATAACTGATCCAAAATAATTTGTGTACTTAGTCTTCCTTATATACAGATTCCAAATAAATAATAAAAAAAAGAAAATTTTTGTATGGAAATTGAAAATAAATGTGTATGTTAAGAGCTTAAAACATCCAGTGCAAAGGTTGCTAGAAATAACACTGATAATGTCCTTAACAGCCACTAGTATGTCTCCCATAAAGCTAGAACCACAAGAGGCCAACTTTCCCAATGTTACCTACCAGTAGACTCTTGCCTTTAAAAATCCACTGAAAGCTATGTTGTTGCCTTCAAAATTAACAGTATGCAAATCTATGAAAACTTCCCACTCCATCTGTCTTTCATCTGGATTGGTAACTTCTTTTCAGATTACATAATCATGGCATGTATTGATAAAGCTCATTCTGTCCCATACTCTATCAACTCTAGTGTGCCTCACAATTCAGTTTTGTCCTACACTCACTTCCTTCTACACATCAATGACCTACTTGTTGTCACCTCCAATATCACCCATTCTTATGCAGATAATACCACCCTTCATTTCTCTATAATCTTCCCCAACCATGCATCGTCTACATGCAACCATGATACACTCCAAATTTTCTTTCACTTCTTCCATGAACAGAGATCTTAAAAATATCCTCCTGTGGGGCAATACCAACCTCAGCTCTTTCAACAGCAAAAGAAACACAAATGCTATAAATATTGGTTTCAAATTTTGGCACAATACCAGCAATTTTGGAAGAGGAGTTAAGTCAATTACATCAACCCCAGTGATCAACTGGTACTTATTTTAACACGGCGGTGCATCAGCATGGCCGCAGCTCTAAGCTGAAACTATAAACTAAACTAAACCCTGAAAGAATGAAAGATTAACCTTAGCAGAAATTGAACTCGGAATGTTGCAACAGACAAAATTCCACTAAGTATTTTACCTGGCATGCTAATGATTGTCAGTTTGCTGCCTTCCAAATGCTATTAATATTTTGAAAACATTGAACCACATCACCTGTAAATGTGAACAGTACTCAACTAGAGCCCTCCTGGTTACTCTGTTAGACCTCACATGCACTGAAGATCTCTCCTGGCTAATGCATGTCCTTAACATAGCTATGACTGCATCCCAAATGGCCCTTCACTTTAGGATCAGAAAATACTTCAGGCTCCCAGTAAATACTGACATTCTACTGATTTCTTGTGAGAACCACAACTGAATATTGCTTACATGTCTCAGACAGAGCAGCTACCACACGTACAGACATCTTAGATGGCACTGAAAAAAAGGCCACTCAGTTGACTATCATAAAGACACACGCTGGCCAGTAGTATAGCTGGAAGAGGCAAAGATAGATAGATAGACAGATATATGTACATTACTTAATGACAAATGTTTGTGAAAGACGTACTCAATACATGTGGATATTGTATTAAACAGATGTATGTATGTATGTATGTATGAGTGTATTTCAATATTGAAAGCCATACTTTAGGGTAAATAAGAACTGTTTCAAACTTTGGTAGCATGGCAGCAATGTTAAGAGAAAGGCTTAATCGAGTACATCAACTCTAGCACTTGAAATAACAGCTAAGGCTTCTTCAAACCAAACGGAAAGACATATCATTGTTTAGGAATGTTGTTCAAGGAAAACTTATTTAAGTAAAAGTAAATATTGTATAATATATACACTGAGTTTGAAAAAGTTAAAGATCCTCTTCGGTCATGAATGACCATGGGGTTGCACCTAGAAGGTTCCCCTCTGAGTCACAAGTCCTGGCAAGGTTGTTTAAGAAAGACCAGCAGTTGCCCAGGCATGCCAGCTTCCCCTTCCCACACCACCAATACAAAGCTAACTTGGCACCAGTGACGTCGCAATTCATTTCTACAGCTAAGTGAACTGGAGCAACATGAAATAAAGTGTCTCGCTCAAGAATACAACACACAGCCATCAAACTCTCTACCTCACGACTGCGAGCCTGAAGCTCTAACTAAAGCCAAAAATATGAAATAAAACATTTACAAATAACTTCTTTAAGTTAAACAATATCGGTTTTAAAGAAGTGATTTTAAATTCTCAATCGCAGAATAATGCTAACAATATAGCCTGAACAGGATAAACTACCCCTATTTTGCAGAGAAAAGTATAGGTGACTAGCTGTGGACTTATTTAACTTTCTAAAAAACATCTCAACGCTTCTAAAAAAAGCAAACTTCATTTGTTTATTTACGTTTGTCGTAATTTGAATTTAATATTGGTTTTAAATTTTGATACAAGGCCAGTAGTTAGGGGGGAGGAGGGAATAAGTCAATTACATCGTCACCTCCCCACCAACGTCAAGCTCAGCTGGTACTTTTTTTATCAACCTCGAAAAGTATGAAAGGCAAAATTGATTGACCCTGGTGAACTTTGAATGCAAAACGTGGAAGACGGACGAAATGCCACTAAGCATCTTGCTTAACGTGCTAATGATTCTGCCAGCTCACTGCCTTTGTGGTTTTTAGCTAAGCAATATTAAAAAGACTATTTATTAGGTTTAAAAAAAAATAATAAAGACAGCCTCAATTCAAATAATTTATGCAATTTAAAATTACGATGAAGGAAAATAACCTAGAAACCAGTGGTGCACAGATATTTCTTTGTGGTGAGTGGGGACACTAAGCTCCCTTGTTCGAAAATATAAGGATGCAGATAGTTCGTCGATAGCGAGCTGGAGACGATGTTTACTGGGGCTAAATAACAGTAACATTCATCCTAATCAGGACTGCCACATTATGTTGGCAAATAACCATTATTCTATAACATTTCTATTTTCCTGAAAATGAAAATAGTGACAATGTTAATAGCATCTTTGTAATGCTTTCAAATAGTCTTTGTATTTAAAGTAAATATATTTCAAATAAAAGGTAGCATTTGTCGAACACATCCTTTTTTACATTCAGACTTCAAATTCCACTGAGTTCGACTCTGCCTATAATTCCTTTCATGATCGATAAAACAATTTCCAGTTGAGGACTGGAGTCTATGCAGTTGACATAACCTCTCCCCGAAATTGTTGGCCTTGTGCCAAAATTTGAAACCATATAGCATTTTAAATGGACAAACAATTTAAAATTAAAATCTCACCATCTTGCCGTCAACCAAGTGACAAGTATTGACTTGATTTTATACATTAAAAAAAAAAAATGAAAATACATCAGAGATTTGAATGCATGTTCTAAAACTGGTGTGTCTAATATTCGACATATGTGCAGCATGCTTAGTCCATACACAGTGAGACAAATAGAAGTTCGTTTTGAACGGTTTGTTTATTTTGTTTTTCAAATTTATCCGAATGGATTCTAGCAATGCAAACGATATTAAAAGGTTTTGCAATTGAAACAGTGCAAGCCTTTTCAAGAATTGTATGCATTCATTTGAACAATATCTGTCTTCGTTCTCACACTAAAGATTAGATGCATAATAGGACTGTATATATGTGTGTATACACAGGAAAACATTTTCCCCAACAAATTTCTTTATAATCGTAATCTGTGCCGTTTGAAAAGTGTTTCTGTAAAATTTCATTAAAAGATATCCATTTTCCTGAAAGTTATGAAGGAAAAAAATCGAATCGTGTGATTTTTTCGAAAGTCCTCTCTCCCACCCCCGTTCATTTGTGCAAATTTTTGTTTTCATATTCATTTTCTACAAGTCTTTTTTACACCTAGTAGACTTATTTTATTTCGTTTTGGTGTTAGGGAAAAAAACGAATCTTGTGAATTTTCCGACAGTCCTCTCCTCCCCCTTCGGAAAACATTTTCCCCACAAATTTCTTTATAATCGTAATCTATGCTGTTTGAAAGGTGTTTCAATAAAATTTCATTAAAAGATATCCATTTTCCTGAAAGTTATGAGGGAAAAAAAAACGGACCGTGTGAATTTTCCCAAATCCTCTCCCCGTCCCTTCG
>NC_068988.1:53624585-53625592 GCF_001194135.2 Octopus bimaculoides
AAACATTCTCCACGGAAATTTCTTTATAATCATAATCTGTGCCATTTGAACGATATTTTCCATGAAATTTCATCAATATATATCCATTTTCATTAAAGTTATGAAGGAAAAATCGGATCTTGTGAATTTTCCGAAAGTCCTCTCCCGACCCCGTACGTTTCCATAAATATTTGTTTTCATATTCGATTTCTACACATTTTTTTTACACTTAGTAGGCTGGTTTTATTTTGTTTTTGTGACCGGGTCTTACTTAACCTGTATATTAAACCTGGTATTTGACAAGCTGTCTGCCTCACATGCTTATTGGTTTGGTTGAATTTAAGAAGGTAAGTCACTTTGATGTACTCTGGGAATTTTGTCTGAGATCGGATAGTTATCTCCCTTCGAATAGACTTTGTAAATTAAAGTTCTGTCCCTTGAACAAAAGTCTGGTTTTCCTTAGATGTTTAACAGCAGTATTTGAAATCAATTATATACGTAAATAAATGTAAATTAAATTTTAAAGAACAACAACAGAAATATATATATATGTATATCTTTTAAATTCGTTTAAGGTAACGTTAAGGGTATACAAATAAAGCTCCTATTTCATTATGCTGGCTACCGTCTAACGCTGTACTAATCTCAAGGATACCGACTCTGATGTCCACATCATGTGATTTGTGAAAGCGTACGTAGTGGTGCATTGAATATTTATAAATTCCATCCTCGAATTATTGTTATATATATATATATATATATATATAATGGAAGAAAATCGTGAGTTGAGGATGTATAATTTATTTGAATCATAGTTTGAAGTTGAAATTTAAACACAAATAAATTTTAACTGCAAACTATGATACGAATAAATTATCCTCAACTCCATTTTCTTACCCCATTATTAATAATATTTATGATAAACCCTAACATATTGTGGAGATTTTCTTATAATGTGATGGAAATTAAACTAGTGAAATTTTGGATTTATTAATCCCTAACACCTAATAACATCCTTGAATTGATAT
>NC_068988.1:53625610-53632164 GCF_001194135.2 Octopus bimaculoides
ACAAATAATAAATGAGTGTATACATATATACGTACATGTACGTACATACCTACATCTACATGTACATATAGATGCATATCTGGGTACAGGACGTTGTAAAAAAAAAAGTGATAAACAGAGTACAGAAAACACACAGGCCACATAGAGAACATTTCCTTCATCACCTGCCACCATTCTAAAACTAAGCGTTTCGAAGAGTTATAATAGGAAAGGGTTTAGACCGCTGGTGATGCAGACTGATAGGCACGCTATGTAAGTTCTCCAATTGACAAGCCACTAGGATCCAATTCCACAACAGGGGCCGGAGCTGAAGATCCATAACCGACTTCCGAGTCTATGTGTATGAATTAAAGGAAGAGAAAAGCAAGGCAGGACAAGCTTATCAGATCATTTAAATTAGTTTAATTATAATGGTGAATCGAAGAAAGCGAAAATAAATAATAATGTCTTACAGCTGTTTCTTAGATATCCCAGATAATGGATCATTGTGTTGATCCACATTTCCATATACTGGTATCGGAGACAAGGATATATATGCAGGAAATTTCTGTGTGAAGATTTAGATAGAAAATTTGGTGCAGAAAAATGCATGAAGATCAAGGCTCATCCCGTTATCCATATTTCCGTGAAGGTGTACCTCGTGTATAATTCCAAGTAAGTCCATAGTTCAGAAAGAGGGTTGAGAAATGTATCCAGTTGAAAAAATGGGATCTAGCGGTTTTGTGCTCATGCGGATAATGGGAGAAAAGTTCAGAGACCAGCAAGAGTTTAGAATTTGTGAGAAAGACAGTTAGTTAGACCAAGACATTATAATAGGTAAATCTGAGTGAAAGAACGTTTATAAATAAAGATAAAAAATTAAAATGAAAAACAATAAAATGAAAAATATAAAAATAAAATAAGATGAAGTAAGTGGATAAATAGATAAATAGATTCTGTTAAGAGATGCTGGCATTATTCTTCAACAGGGTAAGGTACGGTAGAGGTGAGAGTTCTAGGGATTGATAAAGTCATGGAGAAATAAAGCAGATGACTTTTCATGACTATCGAGGGTAATTAAATGGAAGCAGGGAGGCGGCCAAATAAATAGATAGGGACAAATAGACGAGTCCATAGTCCTCTGTGGTCAGCCACTAATGAGAGCTAAGATGCTAGAAATAGATGTCCAACTTCACGGAGTGGTTTTTACAATTTAAGGAATTATAATAATTTATAACTTCCTGTGGATAGAGTATAATATATATATATATATATATATATATATATATATATATATATTATTGAAGGAACAGGTATCAATAAAAAAAATAGTAAGAAGATACAAAGATAAAGGATTGGGGATACAGGTAGATCGATACACATGTTTAAATCTTAAGAGTTAAAAGTTTGTGTGTGTGTGTGTGTACAAAACGTCTTTAAACTTAAAAATGAAGCCAGTTTACAGATTGGTTAATAAAATAATGACAAAAAGATTGAAGATATTTGCAATATATCTGTAGCTGTTAACATTCCCGATTGAATTGGCCCCTGGATCACTAGGATTCCAAGAGAAGGACATTAGTTTGTGTTCAACAAGCATACCTAATTCTGGATTTGTTGTTACGCAATCGGAATAAATTTTTACCAATTTCACAATATCTTCTGTTTTCTCGTTGAAAATTACTTTATCACAATATGTTTCATTTCCATTCATCTTCCTGTCAATTTTTTTTAGTTTCTGGCAGAAGATGCCACTACTGCTCGCAAACTCTTTAGCTTTTGAAATATAGATTGTCTTATTTTCTGTTAGATCATATGATGTGAATTTCTTCAAAAGCGCGTCAATACATTTAATCGTGTGTGTATAGTTGTACTTAGAACAAAATTTGTTGTAGAATTTTAAGGGATTTCTTTCATGATCCACTTTAGGATAGCACTTCAGTTCCTGACCATAATTTGGTATCAAATGAAACAGAGGGTCTATTATTTTACATTTGATATTTAAAATGGAATCCAAATAACGAAACCAAATCATACGCACTCTTAATGGACAGCGATTGAGTTTTAGAAACATGCCTCTTTCCATTTTTTTTTTACAGAATGCTCTAGAGTGACTATTATCATCAGGAATAGAGTTCATATCACAATCGCGCGAATCAAATTTGATTTTTTTATATCTTTTACAAAATACTCTTGTTTTCTTAATAATTTTGGTAAAATTTATACTTTGTTTGTATTGCAGATCAATTTTGTGATTCGAAGAGCTTATATTTTGCAGTAAACATTGCATATACTTTGGGTAAGATGGCGAACATACAGAGCCGACTAACTCATCACTATCAAAGCTTAAATGTCGGGTACAATTTACTTGAACATTGCCGTGACTTAATGGAATATTGCAACTAAAAAGAACGAAGATTGACAGAATAAATACGTAAAAATCCATAACGGCTTCTAATATTTGCAAGCGGTAACTTTCACAAGAATTATGATCATGTGGTAACTACGGACGTAAAAGAAATGAATAACCGAAAAGTTCAGATTACTAATATTTCAAGCGGGAGGGAAAGCTGTCTGGTTGGAGCATTTATAAGTGGCTTCACCGGAAAAAAACAGCGATAATACTTCACCAAACACTAAACCAGACCGATCCTTAACACGTCATCTTTGATAAATAAGATTCTATTGTAACTGAAAAGAAAATACTGTTCGTCATAGAGTTGACAAATTTCCGCATGTAATCCTCGGATTTGTTTTCCATTTTTAAAATAATAAATATTAAAAAAATCTAATTCTATACAATTTGGATGAAAACTCGGTTAATTGTGCTACTTACTTGGTTAATTAGCTAACGTTAATATGTCGTAGCTTAGGTTAGTTACCAAATGTCAACTAATTCAATTGTGAATAATCATGCCCTTGTTAACATCACACTAAAATACAGGTTAATTCTAAATATGTTGTTATTGGTACTCCGTCACTTACGACGTCGAGAGTTCCAGTCGATCCGATCAACGGAACAGCCTGCTCGTGAAATTAACGTGCAAGTGGCTGAGCACTCCACAGACACGTGTACCCTTAACGTAGTTCTCGGGGATATTCAGCGTGACACAGTGTGACAAGGCTGACCTTTTGAATTACAGGTACAACAGAAACAGGAAGTAAGAGTGAGAGAAAGTTGTGGCGAAAGAGTACAGCAGGGTTCGCCACCATCTTGGAGCTTTAGGTGTTTTCGCTCAATAAACACTCACAACGCCCGGTCTGGGAATCGAAACCGCGATCCTATGACCGCGAGTCTGCTGCCCTAACCAATAGGCCATTGCGCCTCAACAATCCTAAATAAGGGAAATAATAAACCTTGAATAGACCACACTGGTATGGGTTGGACGGTTTGGTAGGAGCTGGTCAGCCGGAGAGCTACATCAGGCTGCAATTGTCTTCTTTGGCCAGATGTTTATGGCTGGATGCCTTCTTAACGTCAACAACTTCACAGAGTGTACTGGGTGCTTTTTACGTGGCACTAGCACCAGTGCTCTTTTTGTGGTACCGGCTTTATATGTGGCACCGATACTGGTGCTTTTATGTGGAACCAGCACTGGTGCTTTTCTATGGCACTAACTTAAGTAATATCTGTAGTAACAATAAATAAGTTTCCAATGTTAAAAATAAAGTTGGAAATTTTGAGGTAGCGGGACAATTTAAATCTCCTCAGTTCTTCACTGGTGTCCTTATTTATCGACCTCATTCTGACTCAACACCACCACCACCACCACCAGATACCCTTCCAATCACTTAGCTGTTTCCAAGCACCCATGGCCAGATATTTTCGCAGAATATTGGAAATGAATGACATTCATTTACAAGTCACATGATGTCAAGACAAGCGAACACAAACATACTCTCTCACATTCACTTGTGTGTGTGTGTGTACCAAATCCACTCACTTGGCTCTGGTTAGTCTGGGACTATATTAGAAGACACTTGCTCAAAGTGCTATATAGTGGGTCTGAATCCAAAACAATGTTGAGAAACAAACTTCTTAACCACACCTGAACCTCTTTTTTGTTTGTTTGTTTTTCAGCATAAAACAATAATAAAGACTCATCTCGCTGCTAAATTACTTTCTGTTATTTGTTAATATTATTGTAAAGCTAAACATTGGTTTCAAATTTTGACACTAGGCTAGGACTTTTGCAGGTAGAGGGAAGATTACATTGACCTTGGTGCTCTACTGGTACTTATTTTATCAACCCTCAAAGGATGAAGGGCAAAGTCAACCACTCAGAATGTAAAGACAGATGAAATGCCGCTAAACATTTTGCCCAGCATACTTAACAGTTCTACCAACTTGACGCCTTATGTAAAACTAAATACTGATTTCAAATTTTGGCATTAGGCTAGCAATTTTAGGGGAGGAGGTATTCAATTGGGACTTTTGCTTATCAACCCTGAAACGATGAAAGGCAAAGTCAACCTCAGCGGACTTCGAACTCAAACCATAAAGATGGACAAAATGCTGCTAAGCATTTTACTCATCAGGCTAACCATTCTGCCAGCTTGCTGCCATATATAAAATTAAATATTGATTTCTCATTCTACTAAATGTTGGTTTCTGCTGAGAAGTCTAACCTGACACTTGCAGTTTTGGAACAATGTTTTTTTTGTTTCGTTTTTTTTTCCATCAATCCCTACCTTTCTAATGCACCTAGTTTCATTTTATTGGCTACATTTAAGAAAAACAACTTTAATGTCTCGGTAGGTCACACACGAATCAGCAAATCAAGACTTAAGCTGCGAATCTGGGATGGGGCTACTTCTCTTGAGGAAATTGCTACTTACATATTGTCTTTAAAGTTAACTTCTGAGATTTTTTAGTGACATGTCAACAATAGAACCATGTCTGGGATTTATTTTTCTTGTCTCTTTCCGTCAGCTGTTTGTTTGCTTCATTTTCATAACAAATATCTTCTATTTTTTTTACTTGTTTCAATCATTATACTGCTATGCTGGGGCACCACCTTCAAGAAATTTTAGCTGAATGAATCGACCCTCAAAACCTTCTTTTTAAAGTATGCTATCAGTCGTAAACAGCAGATGCAAACACACCAACACCAATTGTCAAGTGCTGGTGAGAAACATACACAGACACAAATAAATGCACACACACACACACACTCATATGAAAGGGATTAATAAACCCAGGCAAATATCTATAAAGCATTCAGTGTTAAATGAATTTCGTTAACTATATCCAACAATCAAATACCAATAAATTCAAGTAGAATTAACATCCAACGTAATATATATGACAGGTTTTTTTTTTCAGTTTCCATCTATTGAATCTACTTACATGGCTTTGTTCGACCTGAAACTGTAGTAGAAGACACTTGCCCAAGGTGCCATGTAGTGGGACTGAACCCAGAACCATGTGGTTGGGAAGCAAGCTTCTCACTACACAGCCATGCAGAAATGTTTTTTTCTTTTTATGTAGAGGAAAATAGTTTTCTGAGCTTCTGGCATCAGACAATGTTTCTTTATTATTGTTGCTTAAAGAGATAATGACTGATTATCTTATTTCTTTCGATTCATGATATATTAGATTATCTTTTCATAGGCAGAACAAAATAATCAAGTCCTAAACACAATTAGTCAATCAAGATATCAATCATTATCTCCAAAGGTGGCAAACTGGTAAAATCATTAGAGCATCAGAAAACATGCTTACTGATTTTTCTTTTGAACCTTTAAGATCTAAGTTCAAATCCCACTTGGATCGATTTTACTTGTCATCCTTCTGAGGTCAATGAACAAGGTACTGGTCAAAATACTGATTCATGTATCAACTTGTGCCCCATGACCACTAAATTCCTACCATTCATTGGTAAAAATTCCAAGATTAGTAGGGGAAAAGAAAAGCGAGGTGTATGGCATACATAGATTCTTCATTTCTCAGAACATTACCATTTAGACAGCACAAGCGATTAGAAAAAATAAATAAAAAATTTTTTTCTGAATTTTATTTTAGTTTATTTTCTCATGCCTGTTTTTTTCTGCTGTTCTTCTGTACCAGTCTTCATGGTTCTTTTCTCTTGCTTTCCACTAGAGAAAAAAAAAAAAGAAAGAAAGAAAATTTTTTTTAAATAATACAAATAATGATTCTTTCTAATTTTGGCAGAAGGCCAACAAATTTGAGGGGAAGCAGAAAGTCAATTACATTAACCCCAGTGTACAACTGGTACTTATTTTGTCAATGCTATGGGGAAGAAAGGCAATGTTCACATCTACAGGATTTGAACTCAAAACATAAAATACCAGAAGAAAGCATTTCATCTGACATGCTAATGATTCTGCCAGCTTGCTACCTTAATAATTATAATAATAATAATCCTTTCTACTAAAGGCACAAGGCCTGAAATTTTGGTGGAGAGGAGACTAGTTGATTACATTGATGCCAGTGATTTACTTAATTTATTGACCCCGGAAGGATGAAAAGCAAAGCTGACCTCGGCGGAATTTGCACTCAAAACATAAGGGCAGATGAGATGCCGCTAAGCATATTGCCCAGTGTGCTAATG
>NC_068988.1:53632848-53640348 GCF_001194135.2 Octopus bimaculoides
TGTGATGCATGTGCCTGGTGTACCCTTATCAGACGGGTAGTCATGATGGGTATAATGGGCTTCGTATATTTTACCCCTGGTTCTCATGGCTTCTGATCTTAACTGATTGAAAGTGTTATCATGTACATGTTTTGTCTTGGTGTAAAAGATGGGTTACAGCAAATATTCTGCTCAATACCACAGATTTGCTTGTCAGTTGCTTGACCTTAACCAGTTGAGCATGTCCATTAGAGGCTGACAATATGTGCATCTCTGATCATGAACAGGAGCATCATAGCCATGTGTTGAGAGGAATTCTTTGGGGTTTGAATAATTCACCTCTGGAAACATGGGTGTGTTTTTTCATCATCCTTAAACAACCCTTGTTCAGGGACCTGTTGAGTGGGCTGGGCTACTCAACCTGAAGAAAATTCTAACTGGGCCCCACCTGCAAGGTCATGCACTGTGTATCTTGATATGATATCATGTTGCACACATGTAGCTGTGATGCATGTGCCTGGTGTACCCTTATCAGACAGGTAGTCATGATGGGTATATTGGGCTTTGTATATTTATACCCCAGTGTGACAAAGAGTTTTCATTCTTGGAGAGTTTTCTATTTCTTACTTCATTGCAGAAGACAAAGTGTAAAGGGACGTAACTAAATACCACAAAACATTTAGTCCAGCACTGGCTTTTTCTGCCTTTCTAAGGGTTTTGCCTTCACTAAATATATCAAATTAACTATTGTAAGATATACTCACTTAAATGTGTATTGCCTCTGATATTCTCTAATGTATCCACTTGACTAACACAGAGATTCTGGTAGAGAATGTTAGGGGATGACTGAAAGTTACAAAAAGATGAAAAAATTTTACATAGTAAGTACATTGTAGCTGTTACTATAAAAACTGGTTAATACATATGTAACTATAGTAACTAATATGATATAGTTTGGAATATATAGAATTAACTAGTTGCTTTGACAAAACCCAAAAGGGCAGAAATCTACCTGTATGATCCCCATCACGATTGCTACTGATGTAGTTTTATGTTATTTAACCTTTTAGAATTTAATCCGGCCGTATCCAGCCAAAATATTCTACATGTTTTATGTTAAATCTGGCCAGATCCAACCTTTCACACCTACCCCACAATGTCATTCTATAAATATACAAACACACCAATGAAATCTTGAAACTACAAGATAATGCATGATTAATTCAAATTGATGTGAACAAACAAGCAATATACTGGACAAAGAAACCTGAATGCTAAAGGGTTAATTCAGTATGTCCATAAGAGATATTATCTCTGGACAAATACCGTAGTTAATTTGGCTTTCTATGATGTGTCTGAATTAAATATGATATTCAGTTTGCTATTTTAATATAATACTGCTTCAGCTGCACATCATGAAAAATTTATTAGTTTTGTGTACACCTTTCTATGTTCGATTGGACAGAATGGCTTTTGATGACATTCATTTGAGTCCAACAATGCAATACTGATCCAACATCTGAGACAGAGTAGCCGTTACACACATAATTATCTTAAACCACATGGTAAAGGCCAACCATCTGTAATCTAAGTAATTTTTCAAAAAAATGGGGTCCATTAAAGTCACAGAAGAAAGTCATTTGTTCTTGTGAAACGAAATAAAAATTTCAAATTAACTCACGGTAAAAAAAACCCAAAAAAACTAGAGCAACATACCATTAGAACATTGTAAAGTTCATCTCCAAGGACATCTTTGATCTTTACTGCTTGTTCTGGAAATGTCTTGGCAAAGTGCTAGAAATAGAAATAAATATTTCCCTAATCTGAAGACGAATGAACATTTAATAGACATGGGCATGCATGACTCTAAACTGAAATACCTGGGATTGTAGATGATAATTTTTTTTTACTAAAGTCACAAGGCCTAAAATGATGACGATGGTAATAATAATAATAATAATAATAATAATAATAATAATAATAATAATAATAATAATAATAATAATAATAATCTTCTCTACTAAAAGCACAAGACCTGAAATTTTGTGGGAGAGGAGACTAGTCAATTACATAGACCCCAGTGTTTTACTGGTACTTAATTTATCAGCCCTGAAAGGATGAAAGGCAAAGTCCAACCTCAGCGGAATTTGAATTGAGAATGTAAAAACAGATGAAATGCCGCTAGGCATTTTGCTCAGCTTGCTAATGATTCTACCAGCTTGCTGCCTTAAATGATAATAATCCTTTCTATTAAAGGTACAAAGCCTGAAATTTTGGGGAAGGTGGGGGGGGGGGGCTAGTCGATTACATCAGCCCCAGTGTTTTACTGGTACTTAATTTATCAACCCCAAAAGGATGAAAGGCAAACTCCAACCTCGGTGGAATTTGAACCCAGAATGCAAAGATGGACAAAATGCCACAAAACATTCTGCCTGGTATGCTAACGATTCTGCCTACACCAACTGCTGCTGCAAAGAAAAGAAAATTAATTGCAAAGACAAAAGCACATGAAAAATTAGCTAGCAGATGGGAACAGAAACCTCTGCATGGCAAGTATGTGGCTCGTAGCAAACAAGCTGATGTCGACCAGAAACACATGCATCAATAGTTATGAAGCTCAGGGCTAAAAGCAGAGAGTGAAGATAGCTGCTCAAGACCAAAGCTTATTAACCCAGAACTACCAAGCCAATGTGATAAAAAATGGAGCTGACCTAAAATGTCGATTCTGTAACAATGAGATTGAAACTATAGACCACCTAATCTCAGGGTGTCGACTCTTAGCACCTGTAGAATATAAAGCATGCCTTCACAGATGTACCAGTACTTCAGGAGATAAGTATCATTGTCTGACAATGCAGCAGGTAATACTGATTCTAGTATACAGATGACTATGATTCAAAACAAGATTCCATGAGCTGAAGACAGAAGTATTTATAATTCAAAGCTAAGCTATCAGAGACTTAAAACATTTTAAAAGAGAAGACTAATCACCTGTATTTGACTGGTACTTATTTTATCAACCCTGAAAGGATGAAGGGCAAAGTTGACCTTGGCAGAATTTAAACTTAGGATGTGAAAAGCTGCAAGGAATACTTACTGCTAAGCATTTTGTCTGGCATGCTAACAATTCTGCCTGCTTGCTGCAGAAATCTTAAAACTTATAATGCTAACATTCATGGTATCATGACACATTTCTCAAGAAAGTGTAACTAAATATAATTAATTTATTAGTAGTAAATTACTAAATTACTGTATATGTGTTTAGAGTGTATAGGAGAGTTAGAGTCTGAGAAGGAGCTTAAGTTCAGTTGCTGCGAAGGATGTAGAATATAATGTTTCTGTCACTTTCCTTACTATTCGACTGAGAGTGAAGAAGAGAGAGCTAGAAAGGAGGGGAGAGAGAGAGAGAGAGAGAGAGAGAGAGAGAGAGAGAGAGAGAGAGAGAGAGAGAGAGAGAGAGAGAGAGAGAGAGAGAGAGAGACAGACAGACAGACAGACAGACAGACAGGCAGACAGACAGACAAACAGACAGACAGACAGGCAGGCAGGCAAGCAGGCAGACAGAAAGACAGGCAGGCAGGCAGGCAGGCAAGCAGAAAGTGTCTGATGCTTTGACTCCAATCAAGCAAATGACAAAATGATCAAAATGAAAGAGGTGGTGTCAACAATAAAGAGAAGGGGCAATAGGAGAAACCGTCTAAGAAGATCAGAAGCTTAGGGATATGGGGAGGCAAAGGGGAAGGGAGTTGGAATTAGGAAAAAGTGAAAAGAACCAATGGGTGATGCAGAGTACAGGCATAGATATGTGGTTCAAAATCCACCATATACTTTGGATGAGTATTTTCAACCATAGTCTTTGGTTAGGGGTGATGTGGTCACAGAAATTGTCTGACAGCCATAACTGGGTTCTCCTGCTTGTGTGGCATGGTGCCGAATCCTGTGTTCAGACATAGGGTCTTCCAACAGCCACCCTATTGACCCAGGACAACACTATCTCCTCCAGACAATTGAAATAGGCCTCTGTGTTGAGTCTGAGGCCATGTGAGAAGATGAATCATTCCAAAACTAGTGATCACTTCAGACACCATAATGTTGGTTGGATGTTTGATTTTTATCACTCTCAGTACATGTCCTCAAATTGCACCATCTTCAGATTGACATCCAAACACTTTGAAATAGTTACATTGGAGCTTCCAGCATGAATGCCAAGCAGTACAGCATGTTGTTTCCAAATTTCTGGCAGATTGAATTGTGTCATGATGCTGTTTTTTTCACAGACAGTGCCCAACTGACCCTACTATACCGCATAGCTGACAAAATCGAAAACAGACAACGTGCATGCACAAAATTAAAACTATAAAATGGCAACAATTTACCCATTGCACCCTGTATATATGTATGCATATATATATATATATATATATATATATATATATATATATATCATCATCATCATCATCATCATCATCCTCATCATCATCATTAATGTCTTCTTTCGGATTTGTCTTTTACAAACGATATGTATGTTTGTATGTATGTTTGTATGTATGTATGTGTGTGTGCATATATATGTATGTACATGCTTATGCATAAGTATGTATGCATTTAGTGTTTGTATTTGTGTCCACCACCACTTGACAGCCAGTAGCACTGTTGGTTTGTTTACATTCATGTAACTTAGCAGTTCAGAAAACTCAGATAATAGAATAAGTACCAAATAAATACTGGGATTGATTTGTTTAGCTAAGCCCTTCAAGGCAGTGCCCCAGCATGGCTGCAGTCCAATGACTGAAACAAGTAAAAGATAAAAGATGGTCTTGGTGCCTTTCACTAAAGATACAGTATGGTTATGTGGCAAAGTTGGTGCTTAGTAGACCAGGCAAATGTTTTGTTAATTTGATTAAATTGCAAACTTAGAATTAACCCTATACCATTTAAACTGACCCTACCCGGCCAAAATAATCAATCTTTTTTTATGTTCAAACTGGCCAGATTCAGCCTCTCACACCTACCCTTAATGTCATACTAAAAATAAACAATCATATCATTGAAATCTTGATGGTACAAGATAACGCATGATAACACATAACAATGTGAATAAATAAGTATTACATTTGACAGCTTAATATGAATGGTAAGAGGTTAAAGGTGAAAGACTTATCATACCTGAAGTGCTAATGAGCAATGTCTTTGACATTCTGCACTGCCTGGGTTACTAATTCCGTTCAGTAGCTTTGGTATTACTTCTAACTTAGAAGAAGAAAGAGGAACATCAATCAGGTGTTTGGCTGTTAAATTTTTAATTATTTCAAATACAATAATTAACATTCAAACATGTTTCCATGAAATAATTCTTTTTCTATAACTATTTTAAAGTGCTGATCTCTAAGTGTGGAGAAAGACATGAAAGGCATGGCCATTGAGTCTCACAGAGGTGATGACAAGTTATCAGGACCTTTGGTGATTTGCTGTGCTTGTGAAGACATGTCAAGCCAAGTGAGATCATAGTCGTGGCCAGTGTTGCTAACATGTAAAAGGCACCCATGCTAGCGTGCTAGTGACACATAAAAGGTATCTCTGCCTTTGACACATAAAAGGCACTTGTGCCGGAGACATGTAAATGGCACCTGTGTCGGTGACATGTTAAAGGCACCCGTGCTAGTGATATGTAAAAGATACCCTCTACACTCTTGGAGTGGTTGGTGCTAGGAGGGTTATCCAGCTGTAGAAACCAAGCCAAACCAGACTGGAGATTGGAACAGCTCTTTGGCTTACCAGTTCCAGCCAAACTGTCTAACCCATGCTTGCATGGAGTACAAATGCTAAATGACGACGATGATGACAGCGATGCTGACTTAAGTCAAAGTAACTTGTCTCTAGGCTAGGCTTGGCTGAATTTACTTGTCTCTAGGCTAAACCAATAATAACCATTCCCAGTTCTGTACGTCCAGCATTATAGCATGATGCTTAACACTTTTACTATGAATTCTCTGAGGAGCCATGAGGGCAAAAAATAAAGTCACAAATGAATGAGAATGAGAAAGTAGCCGATAAACAGACATAAATAAATTTGAATTCAAAACAATCGCGGGAATCACGACTGATAATGCCTGATGGTATAGATATTGGAACTACAGTGCAATATGAGCTCTGACGCAGCAGCAGCAGCGAGCTGGCAGAATAGTTATCACTCCAGGAAGAAATGCTACTAAACATTTCATCTGTTTTCATGTTCTGGGTTAAAATCCCACCAAGGTTAATTAGTCTTTCATCTTTTCAGGGTTGATAAAGTAAGTCCCGGTCAAACATTGGGGGTTGATATAACTGGTTTCTCCCTCCTCTTCAAAACTGCTGGACCTGTGCTAAAATTTGATACCATTATTGTATGTATATATGGTGCAGGAATGGCTGTATGATTAAGAAGTTCACTTCAAGCTATGCATTTTAAGGTTTGGTGCTACTGTAGTGGACCTTGGGTAAGAGTGTTCTACTATAACTTAGAGTCAACCAATAACCTTGTAAGGGAATAATGTAGACAAAAATTACAGAAAGCCATATGTCTGCTTGTATGTTTATGCATATGTGTGTGTGTGTGTGTGTGTGTGTGTGTGTGTGTGTGTGTGTGTGTGTGTGTGTGTGTGTGATCATGTGGTCACAGAAGCACTTCTGTCTAATAATGTGAAACCCAGCATGTTCCCTCATGCACCTTGGCTAGCAGGGTACATTTTATTGTGGTACCAACACAAGGTATACAAAGAGATAGAATTAAGTAATTAGACTATTGAAATTAAGTCGATTACATCGACCTCAGTGCATAACTGGTACTTATTCTATCGACCCCCGAAAGAGTGAAAGGCAAAGTCGACCTCAGCGGTATTTGAACTCAGAACGTAGCGGCAGATGAAATACCGCTAAGCATTTCGCCTGGCGTGCTAACGCTTCTGCCAGCTCGCCGCCTTGCAAAGTGGATGTTTTCTAGGTTTACAATTTTAAGTTCAAATGTTGCTATGATCAACTTCGCTTTTCCTCCTTTTAAGGTCCATAAAATAAGTACCAGCTGAGCTCTGAGGTCAATGTAATCAACTAGTCACCTCCCCCAAAATTTTAGGCTTTAGTAGAGAGTTATTAAGAAGGTAGAGTGTGATTTGTGACAGATTTGTCTGCTATTTCTTAAAGATCAGGCAACCATGTAAAAGTTTCCTTACAGGCTCATCATGTAATCTCTGTTATTATATTGTTTAGCCGCAGGTCAACCTTTGAGGCGTCCCAACCATGACCAACCTTTTTTAGTTTAATGATATGTAGGTCTGCATTACCCAAAGGCTCTTTTTCTTTCACAACACAGTAATGTATGAGTTGAGGGCAACTTGGCATCTATTTCTAGCAGGTCCTGTTACTACATAGATGCTCCCTTGCTGGTCTGATGGCAACTGTAGGCAGCCTTGAATGACAGCCCTGTTGTTGCAGGTGATATTTACAGATGGTGTTGGTGATGATGATGATGATGATGATGATGATGAG
>NC_068988.1:53640376-53643859 GCF_001194135.2 Octopus bimaculoides
AGGAGGAGGAGGAGGAGGAGGAGGAGGAGGTGGAGGTTGGTGATGACAACAACGACAATAGTATTAGCAGTGACAGTGCTGATGGTATTGATGGTGTTAGCAATAGTGGTACTGAAGATTATTGTTGTTGGTGTTGTTGTTGGTGGTGGTGGTGGTGGTGACAGTGAGGATGGCAATGATGATGATAATGATGATGATGGTGATGATGATGACTATGAAGATGACAATGACTATGGCAGAGGAGGTTGGAGTAGTGGCAGTGGAGGTTGGAGTAGTGGCAGTGGAGGTTGGAGTAGTAGCAGTGGAGGTTGGAGTAGTGGCAGTGGAGGTGGCAGTAAAGTTATTGAAGATGACAATGACCTTAACAGTGATAACAATGTCATTGTTGTTATTGTTAGTGGTGGTGGTGGCGGAGGTGGTGGTGGCGGAGGTGGTGGTGGTAGCGGCGGTGATAATAACTGATGATGATGCATATCTTAAGTACTTACTTGAATCAATTTTTTTGCAACCTCTTCATTATCTTCCACCACAATTCTGTAATTAAAGGATCGGGTATAAAAGGTGAGCGTAAAGGTGAGCAAATTGACAGATGCGTGTGTGTGTGTGTGTGTGTGTGTGTGTGTGTAACTGTATAGTATAATGACTATATGTGTGATTGTGTGTCTGTGTCATTCATGTTGTTTAACCCCAAGCCAGCCTTGATCATGTAAACCTATGATCAAAAGTATTCCAACAATGACCATCTTGTCTTTTTCCTAGGCACAGCACACACATAGGACAACATTACTTAATGTTTCCTTTTTTCCAAAGATGGTTAGAGTGTGGTTTGGGGGTGATTGGGCTGTTATCTCAAGCAGGTTGAGTAAAGGTATCATCATTGGCTTGTGTGTGTGTGTGTGTGTGTGTGTGTGTGTGTGTGTGTGTGTAATTATATTTGAGTGTTTATGTATATGACATATATGTGAGGAATATTTGTGTATGTATATTTACGTATATAGCTTAGATAAATGTATGTGAGTGCATATGTGTATGTGTGTATGTGTGTGTGTCTGTGCCATGTATTTTCTTTCTCTTAAAGACTTAAAAAGTCCATGCCCATATATGGGCATGAACACAGAGAATTACAGAGTTTGAGTAATTTGAGTAATGGCCTATGATTCAACAGCATCATAATGTGTCATTTCTCAAAATATTTAATGATCTTCAAACAAGTGGTTTGCCTCTGGTGGTGAATTTACCATTAAAAGCAGACAATTTCTTCTTAGTTAGACAAAGTTAAAGAACATGTGTATGGTTTTATTTTACTTTTAATGTTTTAGCCAGAAGACAAAGGATAAGGATCATAAAACTTACCAGGCCTTCAGCACTGGAGGAGTAAAGGGAAGAAGATGACCTCGAGTTAAAACGTGGCCCAAATGCTTACAACAGCATGAACTTCAATACAGTTACCTAAGAGTCAAGTGGTGGTGTTAAATTGGGGGACCGATTAATTGGCTGTGTGATAAGTAGCTTGCTTGCCAACCACATGGTTCCAGGTTCAGTTCCACTGCGTAGCATCTTGGGCAAGTGTCTTCTACTATAGCCCGGGCCGACCAAAGCCTTGTGAGTGGATTTGGTAGACGGAAACTGAAAGAAGCCCGTCGTATATATGTATATATATATGTATGTGTGTGTGTCTGTGTTTGTCCCCCTAGCATTGCTTGACCACTGATGCTGGTGTGTTTTTGTCCCCGTCACTTAGCAGTTTGGCAAAAGAGACTGATAGAGTAAGTACTGGGCTTACAAAGAATAAGTCCCGGGGTTGATTTGCTCGACTAAAGGCGGTGCTCCAGCATGGCTGCAGTCAAATGACTGAAACAAGTAAAAGTGTAAAAGAGAGTATAAGCACACGCTTGGTTGTGTGGTTAGGAAGTTCTGTTTTTTTCTTATGACTCATTCGCTGTTCACTTTCCTGGGTGAGTGTGTGCATTATCCTATGTATTTCATATGCACTTTTGTTTACCTTTTCTTATTTCTTTATTGCCTACAAGGGGCTAAACATAGAGGGGACAAACAAGGACAGACAGAGGGATTAAGTCGATTACATCGACCCCAGTGCGTCGACCTCGGCAGAATTTGAACTCAGAACGTAACGGCAGACGAAATGCCGCTAAGCATTTCGCCCAGTGTACTAACGATTTTGCCAGCTCGCCGCCTTTGTTTACCTTTTCTGATGAGTTGTAGTGCACCTGAGGAGCATTGTGTACAATAAGATCCATATCATCATCATCATCATCATCATCATCATCATCATTATCATCATCATCATCATAATAATAATAATAATAATAATAATAATAATAATAATAATAATAATAATAATAATAATAATAATAATAATAATAATAATAATAATAATAATAATAATAATAATAATAATGATGATAAGGCAGCAAGCTGGTAGAATCATTAGCACGCCAGACAAAATGCTTAGCAGTATTTCATCTGTCTTCATGTTCTGGGTTCAAATTCCACTGAGGTCAATTTTGCTTTTATTCTTTCGGAGTCTATAAATTAGGTACCAGTGAAGCACTGGGGTCAATGTAATTGACTAGTCCCCTTCACCCAAATTTCTGGCCTTGTGCCTTTAGTAGAAAGGATTATTATTATTCTTCAGTAATCTTATTTTTATAACGTGCTTTCACTTCACTACCGAGCGCAGCACTGTGTGTCTTGGGTATGTGCTGTGGTTTGTTGTGATGCTCTTATTTTTACTGTATTGAAAGTGTTTTACGCAGGATATGCACACTGCCTGGTAGTGCTATTTTCTGTATGTTATATATACTTGTAAGTCCTGGAGTTTCTGTTATGAATCTGTCTGAATATTTTTTTATCATACATTATTATTACCTTCACCTTAGCAAAGGCAAGGGTATTGTTTTCAGTCATGTTTGTTTGTTTGTCCGTGGACAAGATATTTCAAGAACCACTGGATGGATTCGGATGAAACTTTCAGGGATGTCTGGCCTTGTGACTGGCACGAACTTATTAGATGTTGGGATAGAACTGGTACTGGACAAGGATTTTTGATAATTTTTCCAGTGTTTTTACTTAATTTCTGAGAGTTCATTTTTAGTATTCTCGTTTGTGAGAGCAGTTGAGTGTATTTCAGATATTCTCATTTTAAAAATCATCTCTGGATAATTGTTGAGAGGTCATTGGTGTTGCTTTGGTGGAGGTTTGCGCTCTCTGAGTACTCTTGTTATTTTTATAATTATTATTATTATGTTGTTTTTTTTTTTCTTCTTTCTTCAAACTTTTTTCCATTTCTCGCCGAGTGTTTTCCGTACACCTAGGGCAGAGAAGCTCGTTGTATGCATTCCCAGTTTACACACACAAATTCACAAGTAAAATATGTATTTTTAAAAAATTAATAAATAAATAAATTCATGAATGGATGTTGTTTTCACAGCAATAATGTTCTTCTCAGAACATGAGTCATTC
>NC_068988.1:53644051-53645052 GCF_001194135.2 Octopus bimaculoides
GTAGGGATGGTAAGCCTGGTATCATTTTCAAATAGGATTCAGTACCTTTTTTTATCATTCCTAGAGATCCTACAATCACTGGTACAGTAGTCGCCTTGAGATGCCACATTGTTTCAATTTCTATTAGCAAGTCTTTATATTTACTGATCTTGTCAAATTCTTTCGCCTCTATATTGTAATCACAAGGAATACTCATGTCAATTAATAAACGCATCTTTTTTGTCTGATCTTTTATAATAATATCCGGTTTATTAGCTTTTATAGTTTTATCGGTATGTACAGGGAAGTCCCAGAGAACCGACACATTTTCTCCCTCAGTCACAGCTTCAGGATGGTGTTTATACCATTTGTCAGTGGTTTTGATTTTATAATGCCGACATATTGTCCAGTGTAAATACTAGCCAACTCTGTCATGTCTTGCTTTATATTCTACAGTGTTTCTCAATCATTTTTTACCTGTGGGTCCATTTGATTCCAGTTTCACTCTATCAGACCCTCCAAGCCATTCGATGTTAAAAAATTCCAGTTATATTTTTATAATTAAATATTATTAGGAATTGTATTAAAATAATTATTAAAATATTTTGTGTATTGTGAAAATATAACTAATTTATTAGATAAATTTTAACAAAATCTCATATAGACCCTCAAGGGCCATTTGGACCCTGGTTGAGAACCAGTGACTTAGATTATCCTTCGTTTCTTCAAGATGGTAGAGTACGTTTTTGAAGAAGATTTGGCTGTAATTTCCAGCAGGTCGAGTGACCATTTAGATGTGCCTTCTATCCTTCTAGATGGTACAAGTCCAATTTTGGAGAAGATCAAGCAACCATTGATTTATGTTGTTTGTGTTATTATTGTTACTTGTGTTATTACACTTTTGCACTTTTACTTGTTTCAGTCATTTGACTGTGGCCATGCTGGAGCACCACCTTTAGTAGAGCAAATCAACCCCAGGACTTATTCTTTTGTAAGCCTAGTACTTATTCTATCGGTCTCTT
>NC_068988.1:53645062-53646319 GCF_001194135.2 Octopus bimaculoides
CCACTCACAGGGCTTTGGTTAGCCTGAGACTATAGTAGAAGACACTTGCCCAAGGTGCTACGCAGTGGGACTGAACCCGGAACTATGTGGTTGGTAAGCAAGCTACTTACCACACAGCGACTCTTACGCCTATATTGTTTATATTGCTGTCATTGTTGTTGTTGTTAAATAAGACCCCTAAAGCAAGGAAGTCCTTACCCTATAGCTTTAGCAGCTGCTGCCTGTTGGATGTGGATATGGGAAGGCGTCGTTACTGACAGACTCGACTTCATCGGATCTACAAAAGAAACGTTATTTTATCGTGGACAAACTTGGATTTTGCAACTACAACCTCAACGTTTAAAATAATGAACATCAATACCACCAGTTATCACTACCACCACCACCATCACTGCAGCAACTTAAAGCAACCACATCACTATGACTATTACCATTACCACCGCTACCACCAGAACATGCGTCCTTGCAGTTGCTCAACCTGCTAGAAATAACAGGCAAACTTCCCTCAAATTGCTTACCTCATCAGCAGGTAGTGATTTGAAGAAGGTTTGACTATTATTGATGGACTGATATTTCTTAATCACTTGATCTAGCAATCTTTTAATTAGTCTTCCACACACCATGACCACCACCACCACCACATCAAATCTGACATTTTTACCACGTCAATATAGGAAACCTTCTCCAAACTTATGTTATTTCTCACTCTTTACCACTAGGTGGCTCTCCTCAAACACTGTGTAACACGATTTTCGTCCTAGGATAGCAACAGTTATTTCCTATTTGCTGACCCCTAGAAAGTATAACCAATGGCTAATATTCCCTTCAAACTTTACACTTGTTACATTTATTCAAACCCCAAAGAATCCCTCTCAACACATGGCTATGGTGCTCCCCTGCTACTCCTGCTTATGATGAGAGATGCACATACTGTCAGCCACTAAAGGACATACTCAAGTGGTTAAGGTCAAGCAACTAACAAGCAAATCTGTGGTATTGAACAGAATATTTGTTATAACAATATTTCTGCTTCAGCAACTCAGTGCTGAATGTGTCTGAAATGTAATAGAAAATAGGTCAGTTTCAAAACATTCATGTCCAGGTCACAAAAGTAAAGTTTGAAGGGAAAATAGGTCAAATTCAAAACATTGATGCCTAGGTCACAAAAGTAAAGTTTAAAGGGAAAATAGGTCAAGTCACAAAAGTAAAGTTTAAAGGGAAAATAGGTCAAGTCACAAAAGTAAAGTTTAAAGGGAA
>NC_068988.1:53646329-53647877 GCF_001194135.2 Octopus bimaculoides
GGTCACAAAAGTAAAGTTTAAAGGGAAAATAGGTCAAGTCACAAAAGTAAAGTTTAAAGGGAAAATAAGTCAGATTCAAAATGTTCATGTCCAGGTCACAAAAGTAAAGTTTGAAGGGAAAATAAGTCAGGTCACAAAATAGGTCCAGGTCACAAAAGTAAAGTTTAAAGGGAAAGTAGGTCAGATTCAAAACGTTCATGTTCAGGTAAAGTTTGAAGGGAAAATAGGTCAGATTCAAAACATTGATGTCTAGGTCACAAAAGTAAGGTTTGAAGGGAAAATAGGTCAGATTCAAAACATTCATGTCCAAATCTAAGTAAAGTTTGAAAAGAAAATAAGTCAGATTCAAAACATTCATATCCAGGTCACAAAAGTAAAGTTTGAAGGGAAAATAGGTCAGGTCACAAAAGTAAAGTTTAAAAGGAAAATAGGTTAGATTCAAAACATTCATGTCCAAGTCACAAAAGTAAAGTTTGAAGGGAAAATAGGTCAGGTCACGAAAGTAAAGTTTGGAGGGAAAATAAGTCAAATTCAAAACATTCGTATCCTGGTCACAAAAGTAAAGTTTAAAGGGAAAATAGGTCAGGTTGCAAAATAGGTCCAGGTCACAAAAGTAAAGTTTGAAGGGAAAATAGGTCAGATTCAAAACATTGATGTCTAGGTCACAAAAGTAAAATTTGAAAGGAAAATAAGCCATTTGAAACCATTGATGACCAGATCACAAAAGTAAAGTTTGAAGGGAACAGACAGACAAGCAAATAGGAAATGACATTTACTAACCAAAGAGAAAACAAATTTTAATATCATTACACAATGTTATCTTTCTCCTCATCACTCTTTCATGCTCCTTCTCTCGCTTCTTTTTTTCCCTATCAATCCTTTACTTAGAATTGGCTCAATTCAATTCAGTTATCAAGTGCTTTCATGGCTTCATAGAAAGCCAAGTTCATGGGGGAAAATATAGTGGGTTGGGCCTCCTCACCAATGAGTCAACTAGTTTTGTCCTACTTTTGTCTTTCCAGTGTGACTCTTATTAAAATTAAATAGCTAATTCTCAATGATCTGGTCTACAATGCCATCAGTAACTCATATAATGTGGTGAGGTTCCTAACTGTAAACTGTAGGATGTACTTTCATAATTTTCAAAAGCTTTGTTAATTTTAAACACTGAGAACAAATGTTATCATGGGATTGAGAAATGTAACAGGAAAATACTCCAGTGCTTCCTTCCTTTGATTTTTTTACGAGGAGATGTCATGGATAGGGAGCCAACAAAGCAATAATTCCAAAATATATTAGGGACAATAATGAAAATAGATATTTCATTCTAAAGTAACAAAAACAAAACAAAATATTAACCCTTTAGCGTTTAGATTTGTCTGTCAAATGTAATGCTTATTTATTTACATTGATTAGAATTAGTCATGCCTTACTTTACATATGCATATATATATATATATATATATATATATATATATTGATACGAAGGACAACAAAAGAAAGAAAGAGACTTCGATATTATGTAAATAGAGGAATTTATCTGTAAAA
>NC_068988.1:53648182-53653182 GCF_001194135.2 Octopus bimaculoides
CATATACGTAGGAGTGGGTTGGAGGCTCAACCTTCCAAGTTCTTTTACAGGGCTTAGAAAAACTGGAGGATCACTGCAAAAATTGTGTGAATCTGAGAGGGGAATATTTTGGATAAAATCATAATTAACTGATCCTCCTGCATTTTCTTTTGCTCAAAGCCAGGAACTTTTCAGCACCCTCTCGTATATGTATGTGTGTATATATATGTGTGTGTGTATGTATGTGTATATATATATATATATATATATATATATATATATATCTTTATGCTTATGTACAGATGTATATGTGTGTGTGTGTGTGTTTGTGCACATCATATGATGATTGTAAATGAACATCTTTGCCAGTCGAGCAAAACTGTTTGCGTCTGGTCTTCCATGAAAAACATGTCTGGTCATGGAGAAATATTACCTTATTTGGAAACAGATGAGGGTTGGCAACAGGAAGAGCATCTGGTTGTACAAAATCTGCTTCAAGGAATTCTGTCTGACCCATGCAAGCATGAAAAAGTGGATGTTAAAAGATGATGATGATGATGATTTGGAGTTCAAAACCTGCCAAAGTTTTTCTTTTCTTTTCTTTTTTTTTTTTTTTTGCGGTGGATTAGCAGAACAGATAAAGTGTCAGACAAAATGCACTGAATGATTTAATCCTAGTTCTCAACTGAAAGCATATTTAGGTCAACTTCAACTTTTCTTCTTCTGATATTGATAAAATAAAGTACCAAGTCAAATACAGGGGATCAATATAGTGGACCATACCTTCCACTAGGGTGTAGTCCACTAACAAACAAAACGAATAAAACTTGTATACATTCATTAGTAAACATAATTAGTAAACTGAACAATAGTTCTAATAATTAGTTAAGTAAATAGGCACAGGTATGGCTGTGTGGTTATGACGTTTGCTTCTCAACCACTTAGTTCTGGATTCAATTCCATAGAGTGGTACTTGGCGCAAATGTCTTCTACTATAGCGCCAACTCAGCCAAAGCCTCGTGAGTAGATTTGATAGTCAGAGACTGAAAGAAAGCTCATCATGTGTGTGTGTGTGTGCAAGTGTGTGTATACAAATGCATATCTCCCCTTTTTCTTAGCTCTCCTGTGTGAACTTTCTGTCCAGCAGTCGCCATGATAGATCGCTGACCACAACATTCAAATTTTTTTTCTCCTTGTTTTTCTCCTTATTCTTTCTGTTGAAGAGCATAGCTCGAAACGTTAAAGACTTTCTCTATTCCCGAGCGTTAAACTAATACATCCTTTTGTTGTTTACACCACCTGTCCTCGTCTGTTGTTGTTCTTTTCGAAACTTATATATATATATATATATATATGTATGTGTACATATATGAGGAGGTGCTGAAAAGTTCCTGACTTTTCAGCACCCATCCCGTTGAAAATGTTTGACTCTATGTCTGTATTAGAAACCAATATTTCAAAGTTGATAACAAGTGCAATTGAACTGATTATAATCACGCTCCACTACGCAAATCTGTCAGATCCTTCTGTGCTTGATCAACAGAAACTGAAGGCAAGTAAATATTACAAAATAATGGTAACATGCTCACAGTCAGCTTACCTATGACAGAATCTGGTATAGCCAGCCACCTAGTTTCTGGACCCAAAAGATTGATAAGACCTGTAAGAATCTGATCGGTAAGCTTGGAGCCTATTAATTCTTTAATATAATTTGTGACTGAAGAGAAAGAAGATTAGAAATAATTTTTTTTAACCAAATACAAAAATTTAAAGACAAAACTGACTGTTATATATAAGTGGTTCACACACATTTAAGGGCTGCTGCCCCCTTGACACCCAGGTCACATTCCTAGCACTACCATCCAAACTAACCATCACAAACATAGACCTCTTTCTGAAGCAAATTCAAGGCAACCGTATTTCACAAATAAAACTTAACCTAATGAACCCATCGTTTTGTTGTTTTTACATGAATCGCGACCCCATTATCACCCCACTTTTTACATGAATTGCTCCCCCATTATTACCCCACTTTTCTTCAACACCCCCTTGGAACTTTCCACCACCCCCAGAGGGAGCAATACTGCCCACTTTGAGAATCACTGTTATATGGAGTAAATACTAGCAATATATATATGGAGTAAATACTAGCAATATATATATGGAGTAAATACTAGCAATTTTTTAGTTCTTTTTGTTTCTTTTTCATATATTCTAGTAATGTCTTCTTTTTTAGTCATAGTGTATCTGGAACTAAATGAAGTAATTTTTCTTTCCTTATTAAGATGGTAAGGTGTAGGTTGTGATTTAAGGGAGATGTGGTTGCTATGTCTTTGCAGGCCAAGCAACCAGATATACGCTCTGTAGACATAACTGCAAAAAATAAGTCATATACTCCTCAAATCAAACCCTATCATCTTAAAATAAAGGCTACAATGGATAATGTAAGTTTTTCTATGTTTCCAGCACTTAGAAAAATGTTGGAATGGTCATGGCTGGAACAACTTTGATCATTGGTTTCTTCGATCACAGCTGACCTTAACAACATCAACAACTCTTGTATCAGGAAAGAACTTGATGGTATTATTTCTGAATTTCTGAACATATTTGTGGGGGATTACAGAGGGGGGGGGAGAACAATTAAGGGTTAATGAAAGAAAAAAATAAGAATGTTGGCCCTAACTTACCTTCATACTGTACCTCCAAGTGTAATGTCTTCAACAGGGTCAGCAAGGGTTCCACTAGCGAGGGAAGGGTAGTTTTTATAGCAGGCTGTAGAATGAGAATGAAACATAGCTGAAACATTCACTCATACTCAAATGATGAGTGTAAGGAGTATAGTAAAGTGACCTTTAGCACTGCATGAGTGGAGGAGCTCGAGTATGAGAGAAATCACTTACTGCAATTTACTGACCTACTCTTTGGCAGCAAACAGTGATTAAATAGTTGGTGACCACAGGCGTGGCTGTGTGGTAAGAAATTGGCTTCCCAACCACATGGTTCTGGGTTCAGTCGCACTGCATGGCACCTTGGGCAAGTGCCTTCTACTATAAGCCTTGGGCTATCCAAAGCCTCGTGAGTGAATTTGGTAGACAGAATGTGAAAGAAGCCCAATCATATATACATATATATACAAATATATATATACATACATGTATATATATATATATATATATATATATGTATGTATATGTATATATCTATGTGCGTGTGTCTTTGTGTCTGTGTCTGTCCCCCATCACTGTTTGACAACCGGTGTTGGCGTGTTTACATTCCCCATAACTTCACAGTTCAACATAAGAGACTGACAGAATAAGTACTAGGCGTAAAAAATAAGCCCTTCATATTACTCAATTTCATCTTACCTCACTTCTCCCCTATTCGTTCTATCTTACTCAAGTCTCACTGCACTCCAGTAGCATAGATACGGGTGGGAACCAAGGGGATGCAGCCTGGGTGATACCTTTATAGGGGATGCACTTTGGAGTTTGCTGTATAAGCCTGTATAGGGAGTGGTGGTAGTGGTGGTGGTGATGGTGGTGGTGGTGGTGGTTGGAAACAATTTCAGAGGGCATCCCAGGTAACACACATTCTAGATATGCTACTGCTCCATTCCATTGAGTAAACTGCTGCATCTCATCTTACACCACTCAGATAAGATCACTCAACTCCATAAGGCTCTAGCTCAGTTTTATCCTATTCACTCCATTCTACTCGACCTCTGCTCTACAACAAAACCAGTAAAAACAACAACAACAACAACAACAGTCAAGCAAACACACACCTGTACCAGCCTCAGGGAGTTGACAGCAATTTGTTGAGCCTTAGGAGAGGTACAAGGTAGTAGAGCAATGAGCGTCTTGTAGAGTTGAAGCTGATATTTAGGGTTTGCTTGGAATAATGACAACAACAATTGCTGACAGCTTTCTTGGGTTTCTGAGTTTTGCGACTTTGCCAGGCATTCAGCAATTGCAGCAAGTCCTGAATCAAAGATAAAATACAATGAGAGAATGAATGAAAAGATTTCAGTCTGACTAGAGGATGTATGTGTGTGCACGCACGCAAGCATGTGTATGTGCGAGTGTGTGCATCTGTGTGTTCATTCGTGCATTTTATGTTTGTTTGTCAATGCTGGCACAAGTTCAATGAAGACTTACTGAAGCAGTATTTTGATGACAGAAAGCGAAATCGTGATGGCACCTGTGCCCAGCGTTGCCTTCCTGGCACGTGAAAAGACATTCGAGCGAGATCGTTGCCAGTGCCGCTGGACTGGCTCCTGTGCAGGTGGCACGTAAAATACACCATGTTGAGCGTGGCCGTTGCCAGTACCGCCTGACTGGCCTCCGTACCGGTGGCATGTAAAAGCCCCCACTATACTCTCTGAGTGGTTGGCGTTAGGAAGGGCATCCAGCTGTAGAAACTCTGCCAAATCAGATTGGAGCCTGGTGTAGCCATCTGGTTCACCAGTCCTCAGTCAAATCGTCCAACCCATGCTAGCATGGAAAGTGGACGTTAAACGATGATGATGATGATGATGATGAATGCTCCTCCTGTCATCATCCCTTACCTGTTTAATTCTTTTTTATTTCACTAGTTTCCACAAGTGCAGAGCCATGGGACATATCATCTACATTATAAATATAACATTGCTGTCTGGCTTGGATGCCATCATACAAGGCCATGTGGAATGTAAACATTTATGTGATCACACAGACACACACCCACACATTCGCTGATCTCGAAAAAGGAGAAATAAGCTATATCAAATCTCTGAGTGAGATGTAAACAGTAGCAATATGGAATCGCAACGTATAATTGCTAACCAAGTGTGGCGTCCTATACGGGACAGTGTTACTAGCGTTTATAGCCTCAGGAAGATATCTCTTCCAGCTAATACTAATCGGACACAGAATGTGTGTTGTTAGCCAGCTGGAAGAGATGTCTTCCTGGGGCTATAAATGCCAGTAACACTGTCCTGTATAGGACACAACACTTGGTTGGCAATTATATGTTACGATATA
>NC_068988.1:53654909-53658704 GCF_001194135.2 Octopus bimaculoides
ATATATATATATATATATATATATATATATATATATATATATATATAAACATGATGGGATTCTTTCAGTCTCCTTCTACGAAATTCAATCACAGAGCTTTTGTTGGCCAGGAGCTATACTAGAAGAAACTTGCCCAAGATGATGCACAGTGGAGCTGAACCGGAAACCATGAGGTTTGGAAGCAAATTTCTTAGCCACACAGCCATATATATATTTGGACTATGAACTCACCGTAACTTTCACAAATTAATTCTTTGTATTTGCGACCAGCATTGGAGATACTCTGTAAGCAGATCATAGCCTTGGTTTTGTGATTATTTGACAGTTGGAATAAACGAAGGACTGCAATCAAAGTGAAAATTCCACCAATTTCAATGAATTCAGTCATATACTGATGCCTGCAACAATAATCACAGTAATAATGATAATCCTTAATATGGCCACAAGGCCTGAAATGTGAAACAAACAGGTTAACGGGGTAAATTGATCCTGGAAGAATGGTAGTTGGTACTTGAACTCAGAACATAAGATGTGATACCACAAAGCATTTTGATCTCAGCTGAAATCATCATCATCATCAACAACATCATCATCACCATCAAGTGAGTCTCTACATGGTCACCCAACTCAAAAAATACATCTGCATTGGAAAAGAGGTAACCGTTGCACCAATGTCTGAATCAACTCGTGACATTATGTGTATATATAAACATACATAAAGACACAAACATACAACAGCACACACATAAATGCATTCACTCAACTTCACATACAAATGCACACTCACACACACACACATTCACACATACATATGCACAAACATGCTTTACTGATTCCGCCAATCCCTGCCATAACACACAATAATGATAAGTTCTAATTTATGCATAAAGCCAGCAATTAAGCAGGAAGGGGCTTGATCTCAGAACGGATTGGCATAGAGAGGAAGGAGATAACTGAAGACACTACTTCTCTCCCTTCTTTCTTTCAAGAATGTTCTTATACTTGCATACACACAAACATGATAGTAAATAACAAACATGCTTCTTACCCACAGGAGGCTGATAAAAATATATTGATACTGTCCAGCTGTTCTGAGAGTGCTGTCCCAAACATGTATCTGAGGTGAACTAAGGAAATTCAATGTCATACATATGATGGATATAAATGATATATGAGCATAAGCAACAAGACATATCTGAGTATATTGTGTGAGTGGATATGTGTGTGTGTGTGCGCGCGCGCGCATGCATGTGTTTTGTTTACTTGTTTCAGTCACTGGACTGTAGCCGTACTGGGGCACTGCCTTGAAGGATTTTGATTGAATGAAACAACTCCAGTACGTACGTACGTACGTACGTACGTACGTACGTACGCATGCATGTATGTGTGTGTGTGTGTATGCATGCACACACACACACACATACATACATATTTAGAAAAAGAGAACTTAAGATAACGGAATATGTGCTTTCCATTGACGAAAATCAACAGTGAACAGATATTCACGATCGAGTCCGCCAGAATGAATTAAGAATGAATAGTTACGTTAATATTTAGATTCAAGAAGGCGGTGCGCTGGCAGAAACATTAGCACGCTGGGCGAAATGCTTATTTCGTCTGCCGCTACCTTCTGAGTTCAAACCTCGACCGCCGAGGTCGACTTTGCCTTTCATCCTTTAGCAGTCGATTAAATAAGTACTAGTTACGCACTGGGGTTGATGTAATCGACTTAATCTCTTTGTCTGGCCTTTTTTGTCCCCTCTATGGGTATTAAAGAAATAAATATTTAGATTCAGGAAGGTGGCGAGGTGGCAGAAACGTTAGCACGCCGGGCGAAATTCTTAGCGGTATTTCGTCTGTCTTTACGTTCTGAGTTCAAATTCCGCCGACATCGACTTCGTCTTTCATGTTTTCAGGGTTGATAAATTAAGTACCAGTTGCGTACTGGTCTATCTAATCGACTGCCCTCCTCCCAAATTTCGGGCCTTGTGCCTAGAATAGAAAAGAATGTTTAGATTCAGGCTATTCTCCTTGAATCCATGAAGCAAGGGAAATAACTTCTAACAAGTTAATCCTCTTCTAATAGAAGTTATTCCCCTTGATAAAGTCTTTGTTTTCTATATGAGTACTATTACGTAAATGATCAGAGCAGATCTTTATCATATGACCTTACCTTATTTTTTTTCTTCCCCCAATGAGATGACAGTAAGTACACGAGGACTTTTAACCTTTAAGAGTACAGTCTTCACGCATCGGTGGAAACCATTCACCAAATGCATTGAGTTTTGTTAAACAAAAGTTCAACGTATTTACTAAACTAAGAACCGCAAGCTTTACTTATAAGCTTCCATCAAATGGTATTTCTTAGGTAAAATACGAGTTATTGGACAACCTGTTCATGGATCATTAGGAGAAATCTCTTGATGGCTTTTTACTATGTTTGTAGAAACACTCTGGTTTGCCTCAATTTCCTCTAGCTGAAGCGCCAGCTCACCTTCTAAAATTCAACTTCAGGGCGGAGTCTGACCAAAATCGGGCGTGATTGCGTGCGTGTATGCGTGCGTGTGTGTGTATGTATGTATGTATGTCATTATTCATTCCCTTTCGAAATTATCCCTAATTGTGGTATAGAGTTTTTGGCTGCTCTTTCTAGCTGGTTAGATGTCCTATTATAGGCATCTCTGTATTTTAAATGAATAAAATACATAGTCTATTTACTAATTCTTTCCTTTCGCTAGACCACTGGTAGTAGATAAAATTTCTTAAATTTTTTTTGCTATCCTATGATTTATTAATAATGATAAAATATATATATGTGTGTGAGTGTGTGTGTGTGCGCACGTCATTACTTTGCCTTTCTCTCTCCTTTTGTTCTTTTTTCCAGCACGCCCAATTGCAAATCCTTCCTCCTCCACCTTACCTCTCCTGTCAAACCTTTTTATCCCAACCAGTCGCCATGCTTGATCGCTAAATCCACAAGTTTTTGGGGTTTTTTTAAATTCTCTCTCTGTATATTTTCTCTTATTCCTTTCTGTTGAAGAGCATAGGCTCGAAACGTAAAAGAATTCCTCACTTTCCCTAGCATCAAACTAATACACTTGTTTGTTGATGTGTGCCTGCATATGTTTGGGTGTATATCTGTGTGTGTGTACGTGTGTTAGTGTGTGTGCGTGCGTGCGTGCGTATACGTACCATATACACAATACACACTCGATTGTGTACACACATCATACACAGTTTATTCGGGATAAAATGTTTGGAATGTTTTACAAAGGTTTACTGGACATACCTGCACGAGTGTGTCCCCACATCGTCTCGATTTTGTTTCCTCATCACTTTCCAAAACATGGATAGTTTTTAATGAAATTTTCTACAGATACCCTTCACATGGCGTAGATTCGGACTATGTCGGAATTTGTTGTGATTTTTTTTTCGGAAGTTGGGAGAGAAGTTTTGGATAATTCACACGAATCGATTTTCAAAAACTATGAGAGGCGTGCGTGCGTACGTGCGTGCGTGTGTCTGCTTGATATATGTACACGCGATTATGTACATATAGTATACAGATTTTACTCTGGGGAAATTCAAACGAAGGATTTGGGGAATGTTTATAGGCGTAGGAGTGGCTGTGTGGTAAGTAGATTGCTTACGAACCACATGGTTCCAGGTCCAGTCCCACTGCGTGGCACCTTGGGCAAGTGTCTTCTACTATAGCCTCGGGCCGTCCAAAGCCTTGTGAGTGGATTTGGTAGACGGAAACTGAAAGAAGCTCGTCGTATATATATATATATATAT
>NC_068988.1:53658949-53660602 GCF_001194135.2 Octopus bimaculoides
TGTATATATTCGTGTGTCTCCAATGCTGGTGTGTTTATGTTTCTGTAACATAGCGGTTCGGCAAAAGAGACCGATAGAATAAGTACTAGGCTTACAAAGAATAAGTCCTGGGGTCGATTTGCTCGACTAAAAGCGGTGCTGCAGCATGGCCACGGTCAAATGACTGAAACAAGTAAAAGAGTAAGCAATCTTCCGAAAGATTGCCGTTTTACAAATATTTACTGTGACATTAGTCCATTGGATTTGGAAAATGTGGGTTTGCGTTTGCTTTGCCCTTTCTACGATGTCAAGGCGTGTGTGTCTGTGTGCTTAACGTATGAGTATAGGTATGTGCATTGCGCGCGTATGTTTGAACTGGTGCTGTGCATGTGTGAGACATATCGTTGGAAAAAGCTATCAATCATTAAAGGATACGAAAGACGGAGCCATGCACTGATACGAGCCAACATCAAACTGGCCCCTTCAGCGAACTGCATTTCCAGTTCAGGTCCAGTTTTGTTTTTGTTTTGCTGGATAAAACAATTAAGGATTTTCTTTCGTGTGGCTTCATCTCCCTTATCCCACTCTTTGAACAAATCAAACACTCTGTTGATCTGGGCTTCTTGATTAGCTGGTCTCATAGCGTGTGACTGTGTCTGTTTGTTAGTAGTCTTCCATGTTAGCTTTTGCTCGAGAGAGTTGCACTGCTACAGTTACTTTGAACAGTTGCTAGGCAACTGTTGTCAATATACAAATATTCGTGCGACCGATTAGGGCTAGCTTGAAACGTCTCTATTTGTTTCCTGATTTCCCCTGACTTAAACACAGTGAGTTGATGTAATAACCAGATAATTAATGCGTCGCCACTCTTCAATATGCAGAATATGAATTTTAGTATCAAAGTTATTACGATCATACCTTGGTAATCCTAACCCTATTTGTCTTTCATACATAAGTAAAACAAGGAAGAATTTCAGTTTACATAAAACTCTCTCTCTCTCTCACACACACACACACATGTAAGTGAGTTCTGATTCTTCGAATCCCCATTACTGTTATATAGATACGTAAGGCGGCGAGCTGGCAGAATCGTTAGTGCACCGGACAAAATGCTTAGAGGCATTTCGTCCGTCTCTACATTCTGCATTCAAATTCCGCCGGAGTTGACTTTGCCTTTCCGGGTCGATGAATTAAGTACTGGGGTCGATGTAATCGACTTACCCACTTCCCCGAAAGTGCTGGCCTTGTGCCAAAATTTGAAACCGTTTTATAAATACGTGTTTGTATTTTTTTGCCTTTTTATGTAGAAGAATAAGAATTATAGACTGTTCTTTGAGGGGAAAATTAATAAAACATTAAATGGTTAAAATTACAATGTATAAAAACATTTTTAAAAAAGCGACTTAAGCTCTAGAGCTTTCCAAAGTGGGTAGTAGTGCCCCACTGGGGGCGGTGAAAAGATCCAGTGGGGCTTTGAAGAAAAATGTGTTAATGTTGACATTATTACCCGGAAACGAAATCGAAAAACAAAAATAGTCCAACGGGTGTTAAAAAAAAAAAAAAGGTATAGAAAACGAATCTGAAAAAAATTTGCGGAGACCAATGGGGATGGAGAGAGGCCTTCGGAAAATTCACAAGATCCGATGTTTTTTTCCCTCATAACTTTTAGGAAAA
>NC_068988.1:53660850-53665979 GCF_001194135.2 Octopus bimaculoides
GTCTCTGCACCTTTTTGTTTTCAGATTCGTTTTCTACACCATTTTTTTTTACACCCATTTCACTTTTTTTTTTTTCGTTTCAAGCTAATAATGTCAACATTAACCAAAAAATGGGGTGATAATGGGTGACCAAAACGGGGCAATGGATGTAAAAATAAATAAATAAATAAATAAAGGGTTAATTAGGTTAAGTTTTATTTGTGAAATACTGTTGTTTTGAAGTTACTGCAGAAAATGGTCTATGTCTGTGATGGTGGTGGTTGTGGGGCATTAGAAATGAGGCCTCAGAACTGAAAAAGTTTGGGAACCACTACTCTAGAATTATAATTGCTATAATTTTACTGTTGTACCGGTCTCACTTCACAGATGTGGTTTACAGAGGAAACAAGTGATTTCTCATGGTTTTCATGATCAGATTCATTCAAAACCTATCAAAAAAACCAATATGAATTGAATAAACAAGTTTTATATCGAAGTAAAGATTTTAGAAACATAAAACCAAACTGAATAATATTTACAAAATCTCATTTTTGAAATTGAAATATAATCAAAAAAATAAAAAAAGATAACGGTTCAGATCACTCTGCTTTCTTTGTAATCTTTCCTGTCGTGAAAATGTCACAAAATTAAACTGCAGTCAAAGGGCAGCATTCCTGGTCAAGAAGCAATTCAGAATACAAAAGCAGATTTTGGCATTGAAAAGATTCTCAACACTAAAACTATTTATGAACTTTGTGGGTTGGGAAAATGTATTGTGTGGCTGTGTGGTAAGAAGTTTGCTTCCCAACTACATGGTTCTGAGTTCAGTCCCACTGTGTGGCACTTTGAAGGCGTGTCTTTCTACTACAGCCTCGGGCTGACCAAAGCCTTATGAGTGGACATGGTTGCTGAAAACTGATAAAAGCCTGTCATATGTATGTAAGCATGTATGTACATATGTGTGTGTATGTTAGTGTGTGTGTGCATATCTGTTTCTGTCTTTGTCCTCCACCACCTCTTGACAACCAATGTTGGTGTGTTTACATCAATAGAGACCAATAGAATAAATACCAGGCTTTAAAAAATAGAAGTTGAAAATGCACTGAGAATAGTTAAAATAATTTTTATTAATATATTTAGAGCTTTAACCAGTTTCACAATTTACACTGATTTTCAAAAAGTTCAAATAGAAAGATGTGGCTTATGTTACATCTGCCTTGCTTCTGACTAGTGTTTGAAGCTTGCTCTATTTTTATAGGGAATTCATAGCTCAAATTAATATATGCTTTCAATAGGATTTGATCGGTAGAGGATAGTCACATGAACGGTCTTAGAAATTTTTGTGGGTTCCCTGCTACATCCGTGTGTTAGTATCAAATGACAATGTTTGGCCTTGTAAATTAAGGCTGACACGGTTGGCTGAACATGTCCAAACAATCAATGCTCTGAATGCTTTCTGCCAAGTGTTTGAAGAGAACGAATACATGATTAAGTTTGCAACCTTTTGTATATTTCCTGTATTAGTGTCATGTGACAGAATATTTTGTGCCTAAAAAGAAGGTTGACACAGTTGAGTGAACATGTTTACTTATTATCAAGGCACTCCAACTTTAATCTGTCTGGAAGGAGAGTGGCTAAAGTTTAAGTTGTTAGCTGTGTAGCTTCCTCATGGTAAGTGGCAGAATGAATTTTGCGTGTGAATAGTTATTTGTGTATGTACCGTTAAAGTTTGTTAAGTCTTGGTTTGTATGAAAGTATTTCATTGTTCATTTGCACTTCATCTGTGATATTCACTGAACATAGTTAGAGTAGAGTGGGAAGACCTGGAATATGTGTCCACTCAGTGGAATCTGTCTAGTATTGGGGTCTCGTAATTGTTGCTGGTGAATAGTCAGTCTGTTTCTTGGAGTAAGCTTTGTTTGACCTATGTAATCTTCATTACATCCTTGACATTTGATAGCGTATATTAAATTTCTTGAAGAACATGTAAAGTGATTTTTAACAGTAAAAGTCTGTCTTGATTTGAATTTGTATGCTGTGTCTTCAATAAGGTTAATGCAAGTCCTGCAGCTGGGGTGGCCACACTTTCTCATTGTTGGTGTAGGAATTGTGGAAGGTAATTTAGCACTTGGGAGGAATTTTTTGAAGGACTTTGATTGTCTTTTATTTTTGATTATTTTGTGTATTTCGAATGCTTGTTTCATTCTTGGGTCTTGTTGTAGTGGGATGTTCTGGTGGATAATATTGTAAACCTCTGTGTTTCTTGGGTCGTGTGTTGTAATAAAGGGTAGAGTATTGGATGTATTTGAAACTCTTTTCAATTCTGTCTGGAATTTCATGGGGGAATTTCTCAAGCCAGAAATTTATTGCCTCTAGGCCATATTGGTGTTGGATTGTGGTATAGAGGTTTACCACATCAAAAGATACATTAGTAATATCATTGTTTATGAATTTTTGTATATTAGCAACAGGTTTACATATTTAAAAAAAACCATGAACCTTAATACCATCTGAATGTTACAACTGCAGCAGGAGGTATTAAAAAATTAATTGCATGCAAAAATTTCCTCCTATGGCTCATATTCTCCATTCATTCACTATCCTTTGCCAATATCCCATTTTATTCTCATTTCAACAAATTAAAAGATTGCTCTACTTTCTATATTATTCCTTTCATACAAGAACAATGCAGACTACAACCATAAACAAGAGAAGTTATTATTTCTGTACACATCGTCATTACAACCATCTGCCACCATACAATAAATATACTTCTTTCCTTTATCATTTATTTTCACTTTTCTGTTGCAAAAATTACCATTTCTTTTAAAGCTCCATAAAAATTAACTATTAACAACTTATAAACACAAATTATAAGACACATTATTCAACAATATATTATGAAAAACTGAAAGAATTACAGAATCATGAACCACAAATTTCATATTTTTGGAATGTCTTTGATAAGTGTCATAATAACCATGACCACTCCATTTTTTTTTTTTTTAGATCATACCAAGAGTCACATTTTTCCACAACTTAAATTCTTCATGCAGAATACGTGCTCTTTCAAAGGTGTCAACCCCCACCTTAACCAGCTTCCTCCATCTGTGGTGATGACAGGCATTGCTCTCCCAGTCAGTCTCCTGCATATCACAGACTTTTAATGAGGACTTGACACAGTTCTTAAATTGCAGTGAGCTGCGCTAAACTGACCAGATATAGAAAGACAGGCAAATTTTGGTTCACCTTTTCTAGAAACTCCCCCAGCCTCTGGGTGAGCAATGCCCTCTCCAAATGGAGCTGCTCAAACACCCATGCAGCAACCAAATCCTATCGCTGTCTTGGGCCACAAGGAGATGACTTTATATCTAGCATGGGCTGCTTACGTGCACAAACCAAAGATCCCCAAAATGTCCAACGCCATTCCCTGCACATCTGGTTTTATATCAGAGTGACCTTCTCCAAGATACATGCTTCAACAGAAGCTGAGGAGTGCCTCATTCCCAGTGGTCTTCTAGCATGCTGGACACTATCCTAGAATTTCTGTGTACCTGTGCTATTGCTAGATAGCTGTTGAGCTTGCACTAGGTTCATCCAACCTTTCAACAGGTCTTGTTTTTAAATCCTGCTGAGTTTCTAGCAACTCTCCTCAACAGGTTGCACTGGATTCCATGTTACCAGTAGTAATTATGCTTTTCTCTGATTCTCGACATTCTCAGAATCCAGCCAGCCAGTAGTCTGCACTTTGTCATCATCCTGGTAATGTGCACTTGGAAAGAGGTATCATGTCAATGCCCAGGTCCTTCACTGATTTAGGCTCTGGGATTGTAATCCCCTGTGGACCAGTGTACCTTGTAAGTTTTGTATTCAGTTTTGAATGCTGGTAGTACAGGGCTTAGAAATTTTCAGCATTAAACTGCATATTATTATCTTCAGCCCATCTGTAAACTGAGTCCAACTCCTGCTGCAGATGTGCATATATACATATATGTATATATATATACATATGGTAGTTGTCTACTCCTTATACAGAGTTTGATCACCTCCTGTACCTACACCTTAGTACCATCATGGCGTCTGATGTGGTTTTTTAAACCAGACAATGTTCTGAAAAGACACCTACATAGATTGCACCTCTGATTTGGACCACTAGTACCTACAGATTAAGTTCTGCTGTTTGTGGATCTCAGCATGTCTTTTGAGGCCTCCGTTGGATTTGCAAACCTTCTGGCATACACTGCATTCAGAGGTGTGCACAGACATATAGTCAGAATAGTTGGTGGAGGTTTGTTTTCCATGGGTTCCCAAATGAGATTTGAGGCCAGCCAAAGACAGGCATTGTCTGTCACAGACTGTGCACTCAAATAGGTCATTGTCATTCACCTTCTCAATTGTTACATTCTTCCTTAGATCTCTTTTGAGTCTTGCGTTATCCTGGCCTCTTCAAATGCTTTTACTCCACTCCACACCTTTGTTCACTATCCAACTCAATCCAAAGCAAGGATGTCTATATCTTCTGGAACCATTCCAAGTGACTTCATAGTAGTCATTATGCTGCCCTTAAACCTTTTTTTAGGATTACACCGATTAGTATTTCTTCTCTGCAAGCTCACCATAAAACATGTGTCAACCCCCTCCTTAACCTGCTTCCTCCATCTGTGGCAATGACAGGCATTGCTCTCCCAGTCAGTCTCCTGCATATCACAGGCCTTTAATGAGGATTTGACACAGTTCTTAAATTGCAGTGAGCTGCTCTAAACTGACCAGGTATAGAAAGACAGGCAATTTTTGGTTCACCTTCTTTAGAAAGCTCACCATAAACGGCATGGGTTCATCTCTGCAAGCTCACCATAGACAGCATGGGTTCATCTGTCATTCGAACAATATGGCCACACCATCTCAATTGATTCCTCAAAATTATAGCTTTAATTGAGGTGATGCTTGCAGATGCATGAACATCTGTATTTGGAGTAAAAGAACTCCATTTAATTTTTGAAATGCAATGAAGGCATTTTTGGTGGAATTGTTCTAACAGTTTAAAATGCTTTTCATAACAAGTCCAAGTTTCACAGGAATACAACAGGGATGGTAAGACAAATGATTTGTACATATATATATATATATATTATATATATATATATATATAT
>NC_068988.1:53667057-53668200 GCF_001194135.2 Octopus bimaculoides
CATTGTCAATGCCGCTGGACTGGCTCCTGTGCAAGTGGCACGTAAAATACACCATTTTGAGTGTGGCAGTTGCCAGTACCGCCTGACTGGCCTTCGTGCCGGTGGCACGTAAAATCACCCACTACACTCTCTGAGTGGTTGGCGTGAGGAAGGGCATCCAGCTGTAGAGACTCTACCAAATCAGATTGGAGCCTGGTGTAGCCACCTGGTTCACCAGTCCTCAGTCAAATCATCCAACCCATGCTAGCATGGAAAGCGGATGTTAAATGATGATGATGATAATGATGATTTAGATTTGTCACTAATAATAATATCTTAACTAGTATTCATTTGAACTCATTTATACACACACACACATACACATATATTTATATATACTAGCTTTGAAGCTGCCCTTCAGTCGGCATTCAGGCTAACTTCAGCCCCACTATCAGGCTGCTTTGCAGCTCTCTACCTTTGTGTAATGTAATGCACAAACTTATTTCTGCAAATGTGCAAAGCACTCATGCTGATCACAATTTAATCAATAAGTGTAGGAGCGAGGTAAATGCAGTAAAAATAGTGGGAGTGGGGGGCAGTGAGACCCCATTTAAACGGCCCTTCAGAAATTGGACCACCTTACGATACTCCCTGGGAGTTCATGATATGAAATTTATTGTCATTACTCCAATTTGGTTACCAATGCGATGTATTTAGTTTAAAATGCAGTAAAAATGGGGGTGGGACAATTTAGCGGCCCTTAGAAAATAGGCCCCCTTAGGACATTCCCTGGAATCAAGGGAGTTGCAGATATGAGCTTCGTTTTCCTTGCACCAACGGGCTAAGAGGAGTTAACGAACATAAAAACTTAATGGACAGAGAAACATCACTCAAATTTATAATAGAATAGGTGCATGTGTGATTGTGTAGCTAAGAAGCTTGTTTCCCAAGCATATCGTCTTGGATTCAGTTTCATTGCACAGTACTTTGGGTAAGTGTTATCTACCATAGCCCTGGACTGACCAAAGACTTGTGAGTGGATTTGCTAGGCGGAAACTGAAAGAAGCCCTTCGTATACTTGCGTGTGTGTGTGTGTGTGTGCGTGTGTGCGTATCTTGAGCTTGCCTCACCACCACTTGAAAACCAGTGTTGGTTTCTTTACGC
>NC_068988.1:53668210-53678263 GCF_001194135.2 Octopus bimaculoides
GTGGATCGGCAAAAGTGATCGATAGAATAAGTACTCGGTTTAAAAAAAAAAGAAAAACGTAGGTACTGGGGACGATTAGTTTGACTAAAAACCTTCCAAGGTAGTGTCCCACCATGGCCGCAGTCTAATGACTAAAACAAATAATCGATAATATATATATATATACTCAATGCCATGGTAACACAGATACTCAAAAGAAGTTGAGAGAAGATCTGTTATTGGTTGAACAAGAGATAGTTCGGTCGAATAACAGATACTGTTTTACAAGTCTCTTGTCTAATATGCCTGTCGGTGTCGATGACCCACTCACAAAGGCTGACAGACAGTCTCGCCTTTGTTTAATCTATCGTTATGTTGTAACAGAACAGAACCGGCAACAACAACACAGGGCGCTTCGTTGCTTAGCTGATTAATAATACACTACTGTTTAATTATCCCAGCATTGTAGTTGGCAGCAGGGGTATTTATGTAACTTTAATTCTTCTCGTGAGAAAATAATCTTCATACATTATTTCTACGTATGTCGATAAATTTTACTTATTAATTAATACTATTTACGAAGTTCTCTGCTTTTGTTATCACATATTTGTACATCCATGTAGTGTTTGAGCTCGCACAGGAGACAAAAGAGTCACCAGTGTACGGATCTCGCCGAAGGATTTATAAGGGTTATATACACTCGTTCATTTTCTGCGCGGTGGAGCTATTTAGAAATTATTCAGTTAACACAAAAACAGCAATAATATGGATGACGACTTTGAATACCATCTGAAGCTGCCATCGTCACCATACAGTGATGCGAGTAAACACAGCAAAGCGGATCTAAATACCACACCGACAGACTGCATTAAGGAACCCGTCGTCATCCTTCTTGGTTGGATGGGTTGTAACTACAAGCATCTCTCGAAATACAGTGAATTTTACGAGGCGAAAGGGTATGTATGACACGCAACATCTCCGCAAAAGTACAAACGTGAAAGTACAAAACACGATTGAAGGGTGGGTGGATACGTATATAGTATATGTGTAAATGTAGGTGGATACGTATGTGATGTCTGTAGTGGATGTACTTTATTGATATACTACTAAGGACTCAACACGTAAATTTAAAATTAAATATATTTGTGTGTGTGTATATACATACTGGCAAACCTTAGGCTTTGGTTATAAAATGTTAAAAACTGACACTTTATGTTCGTGTATGATGGGTTTTGTTTTTCTTTCCTAATTAAATTAACTATTTGCTCTAATTCACCTCCTCATTTCGATGATGTTCTTACCAGACAAATGATTTGATCTTCTGAGACCGTATATAGAAACAAAAATGATTGCAGTATGGTAGACACATATTATCCATTCCAAAATAACTAAATACTTCACTTAAACATTTATCATTTGCTGTCAAAATTTTCTTCGCAAGAAGTGCGACTTGGTCGCTAATGCGATTCCCTTCTACTTTTTATTACGAATCGACTGCCCGTAATTTTGGTAATCAAAACTTAAAATGTCCACAATACATGCTTAGAATTTTTATGCCGAATTTCTCTACCACCAAATAAGTTATTTATTAATAATGGTTTTGGTAAAGTTTCTACATTTTAAATTAACAACTTCGCTCCTGTTGTTGCTTATGAGCCTCACCATCACCACTTTTTTCTATAATCCTCACTCTAAATTCTGAATACAACTTGAATTTATTCCTCAGACCTTATTTCCATCACTTCTTAGAATGAATCAATGAAAATTGGGTCCCAATTTACCTAATTGTACCAAGTTTTGGTATTGTCTAGGACCGTCCTGGTTGGGGTACAAGTTTCGTGTTCGTAATTATTAAATCAACATTTTTTTTGTTATAAATGTTCTTTGTATCAAAATGTTACGTTTTATTTTGGTAATTCATGTTTTAATTGAGAAAGCGATGCTAAAGATAACCCCCAAATTAAGTTTTATTCTAATATTGGTATCATTTTTCATTATTATTTGTTTTTAATGACTATAAATTGTGCTATAACGGTTTTGCAACTAATTCTGCACAGATGGGTCCCGTATCGGTCGAAGAAGGTAAATAATCACGACCAGATTTAAGGATCTAGTTAAGATAATTCACATTTTCTGAAAAAAAGTGTGCGCCTCTCAGTTTCTTTTTTGTTCCTCCCAACAATAATAGGACTTTAATGAGTACAACGAACCCATTTAGATTTTAATCTACTGTTGCACATTTCCTCGCTTCACCAGTTTGTTCCTATATGCCTATAGGTGGTGATGACCTGTATGAAAACGGGTCAGGCTGACTTAGTTGGAGCACAATAGTTACAGGTTTCGATTCCAGTTGGAAACCTCTTCACATAACTGGCATCGTTAATAGCCTTGAGTAAGGCAGGAACATTAGAAATATCAGTTCCTCTCCCAAAGGAAACCCTTTATTAGCAAACCTGAACTTTAATGTTTCGGAGATCAGCTGTATTTTTCATCGACTGTTTACTTATGTATCTCGTGGACAAAAGAGGACTCCTGGTTGCTATCCTACTGCGAACATTACATTATGTTGTAAGGTCCCAATCAGCTTAGTTCAAATAAACCTATAAGCATAGCTTAGAGGTTTGTAGGTTGAACGATTGAGTGCGTTTTATTGATCCACGTGCTTCAGATGATATATCCTGCATCCATCGACTACTGGACGACAACTGCACACTCCGACATGCAGTGGTTAATCCTATGGTGTGCAATGTAGCAGTCTGGGCATGTTGAATCTTCTACATTGTCCAGTCTGTTCCTGTATGTCTGCTGCTTTAGTCCCAAGACAGCTCTCACTGATCAAAACTATAATCAAAGATGCTCCGTCCATAATTGCCCTGGTTTTCCTTTCTTTTCTTTTCTTTTTGTCACAGCATATAAATTAAAAAGCCTTCTTGCATAACATAATGATTAAATATTTGAACTGTTAAACCTATACCCAGATGACTTACTTCACTTCAAGCAAAATATTTACCCTATTTCTGTTATTTACTGTGATCCTATTTGTAACCCTTTTCAACTATAAAGCACTTGATGTGTCATCTACTTACATCACATTTGAGCTATGCAACCAATTCTTTCAAAACTTATGGGAGGGGTGGTCTGAGCTAGTTAACATCAATAATATTTATGATATTATATGGGCCATCTTTATTTTGTGGCTGTTCACTTTGATATTTTGTGATATTGAGTAGTGTATTTTCACATCATATATTTATGTAATGTTAGTAATTTTGTTTATGTTTCATCTTTCATCTTTCATTCTTCTTCCTACGTTGACTGTTTTCCATTAAGGTTTGCATGGGGACTGGTGCCACGTAAAAAGCACCCAGTCCACTCTGTAAAGTGGTTGGCATTAGAAAGGGCATCCAGCCATAGAAACCATGCCAAAACAGACCATGGAGCTTGGTGCACTGGCTTGCCAGCATGGAAGATGAATGTTACATAATGAAACTGTTGTACAAGGAGAGAAATTCATCAACATCTGGCTAAGTAATGGGATTTGTAATGTCTTGTAGCTACAAGAATCTCTAGCTCTCCAATAAATAGCTTTTCAATAAATTAGCTCTTCACCCCAGTTGTTTTGTGTCCCACCACCACCACCAGTCATAGTATATATAGAACCATGGGAGATTTGGCTGCTATTTTTATTAGTTTGGATGATGTTAGAGGAGTATTGAACCTCATCAAGATTTGAACATGAACATAGTTACTATATTTCAAAGAAGATATCTCTGCTGACCACATCATTGCAGTATTACTTGGTCAAACTCTTGAACCTGATCTATTGACCCATCTTTACTGTTCTGCTAAGAAGCCTCTATAACCCATCACTCAGCCTGATAAAAAAATAGTAGCCAAATTTCAGTGGTTCTAAATACACTGTTACTAAATGGTGGGAAAGAACTAGATAATCATATCTTGGATGCCTTTGATTAAAGATCTATTTTATCAGGGCTGACTTGAGACTCAGCAAAAACAGTGAACCATTGATACTTAAAACTATATCACAGCATGTGTTCCCATCTCTTGTTCATCTACCATTACTGTAAGATAGTGTTTGTCATGTACCCTCTTCTCCCTTTCTTCAAATTGACTCTAGTACCACAATGGTATACATTACCCAATGTAATAGTATTTCTTGCTATAATGTTATAAATTCATTCCTATGTTGGTTTACATAATCCTGTTTTAATTTCCCAGTCTGACATAGATCTAAAAATCAAGGTTTATTGGATTATTGGAGTAGGCCTGAATGTTACAGCTGGATGACTGCTATTTCTATGTCTAACGCAATGGTTTATAGAGGTTTTTTTCCTTTCTTTGCTTCTCTCTCTCTCTCTCTCTCTCTCTCTCTCTCTCTCTCTCTTTCTCTCTCTCTCTCTCTCTCTCTCTCTCTCTCTCTCTCTCTCTCTCTCTCTCTCTCTCTTTAGAGAAAATAAGTTTTTTATTGCAATTTGTACATAACATCAAAACTGGATTAAAAAAAAAAAAAAACTAAATTTTAACCTGTATATAATTTAAACTACAGAAAATTATGTTCTTAATTCTTACTTCAATAAATGATATATCTAATTATCCTGGCTTTATAGACAGAATATCAGTTTTTATTTTTTACATTTAAAAAAATATATAATTTTATTTTTGCATTGTTCCTGTTTATTATGGTACATCATTTGTGAACCTCACCTTTAGCCACTCAGCTGTGATGTGATACCAATGATGGCTTAGGTGCATGCAATATCTCTTTATGTCACAATACATTGCCTTTAGCATCCTTTGAACTCTTTTATCTTCTGGTCAGTAGACTTTTTATCTTCTGTTATGTAGTGTTTCTGTCTTACCGTTTCCTTTGTATGATCATGATCATATCCAGCCCAAATATTCTTCCTGCCTTATTATCAACCCAGTCAGGTCTGGCCTCTCACACCCAATAATGTCTTTATGAAAATAAAGAAGCACATCATTAAAATACCAAAACTACAATATAATGCATGATTAATTCAAAACAGCATGAATAAATAAGCATTACCTTTGACAGAATAATATGAATGTTAAAGGGGCTAAGAACTAAACTTCTTAACTATTTGACTTTGTATCCATATAGCATATGTAATGTGTAGTGTTATAAAGTTTAAACGCCAAATATATATTAAAACCCAAATTTATAAATAAATTAGATACATTTCATATCTGAAATTCATTTTTAATTCACTGTAAGTAATATGAGGTTATGATTAGTATGACTGATATTTCTGATGATGATGTATTTTTCTTTACTAGTTTTACTGTATTTTACTGTCTCACCTGTATTTAGCTATGAAATACGGCAAGATGATGTAAACAAAATACTAAATTAGATATTTTTTAACATATTGTTTCTTGCTTACCTATATGGCTTTTTATTAACTTTGAATTTTCACTAATTGCAGGTGTGTCACCATTTCTTACATTGCTGCCACCTCAACTATTTTGTTCAGTCCGGCAAAAGCTAAAGAACATGCCCAGAAAATCCTTCAACTTCTTATAGATTTCAGTTATGAAGATAACCCTATTTTTTTCCACATCTTCAGTAACGGAGGTTCCATCATTTATCAACATGTTTGTTCACTCTTAGGCAATGCTGCAGAGTTTAAACACCTTAAAGTTTGTGGATCTGTTTTTGACAGTGCTCCAGGGAAACCTCGGCCAATCAATGCTATAAAATCCATTCTGATTGTTTTCCAACATTGGAATATTATCTTTCGGTTGTTTGCTGCTCTCTTTTTGTTCATCTATCTACATTTCACTGTCATTAAACACAAGATTTATACTTATTTTATGGGACCAGACCATGGTGATGTCTATTCATTCCTGAAAAATGACTCCAAACATTTGATGCCTCAGCTCTATCTATATTCCTCTGTTGATAAAATAATACCATCTGACGACATTGAACAATTGATAAAGTTTCGTGAAGAGAGTCTTGGGGTTAAAATCTTTAAACATAAATGGACAGATTCTTCACATGTCAAACACTTTGTCTCTCATAGGGAAACCTATATTAACACTTGTTACAGCTTCTTGGATACATGTCTGAAAAAACTTATTCAATAGTCTGAAAGTTCAAAGTTTTAAGCCAAGGTTTGGAAATGTATTTTCTATTTTTTTTATATATTTTTTTAATTAGATTAATTATTGTTGCTTCATACAACCTAAAGGCAAGTATATGTTATAGTCACTTTTTTGCCTAATTATTGGATTTAATAGCAGTGGTGGGCTAATTGTTTCAATAATATATCTGCAATTATACACATTTTCTATCTAATTTTATCCATGCATTAAACAGTTAAAAGAAGTGATGAAAATAATAACCCAGAGCATGACCATTCCATCTGCTGAAACTAGTGCTTGTGTTTGTATCTCGGAAAAAAAATATATTTTCTTTATTATGTTACCAGCATGGCTTACTGTGAAGAATTGAATACCTTACAAGACATATTGTGATTGAAAATAAATAATATAGAATTAAAGGATGGCTTAAAAGTAGTCCTAAAAGGTATAGGGTTTCAGTAGCTTTAAGGGTTTTTGATTTTGTTTTCCTTCACTAAGCCTCCCTAAGTTCAGGTAAAGTGACAGTCATGAGTGGATTTGAATTCTGCAGGCAGTAAACAATTTGGAAGAATGTCTAGGCATGTTTTATATTTATAAAATTGTAAAGTGTGGTTAGTGAGGATGTCTAAAGATATAGGAGAGAATTTAAAGCCAGGAAGAGAATTTATTCTTGGACATTTGAGGGAATGTAGAGATCAAAGGGGTATTGTCAACAGAAGTGAACACCTCAAATAACAAAGAAGTTTTAAATGTATTACAATAGAAAAAAATTTGACTCTATTGTCTGCATATCCTAAATAGCTTTTAATATGAACTGTTTGAACCTTGGATTAAGTTTAAATTACTGTAGACATAGCTTTTCAGTTCCTTTATATATATGGGTATGAAGGAGAGAAAAATCAATGTTTCCATTATCTTTGAAATGTTAGCAGTAAGATGATTCTAGTGAGGTTGGAAGTTCTTTTTATTGTATGCTTACGCTAAGGGAGGTTGAATTAATTTTTCAGTATAGAGTAGTGTTTTTTGGAAAATAAGAGACCAGATGAAAATTTGATTGAGGGTATGGTTTGTGTTAAGATTAGAATTGATGGTGAAAGTACATGGCCTAGTGGTTGAGGTGTTGCACTCATGATCATGAGACCGTGGTTTCAATTCCCAGACTGAGCAGTGCATTGTGCTCTTGAGCAATACATTTCAGTTCAGGTTACTCTTCAATCACTTCAACATCTGACATGTGGCACACCATGCACCTGTACAGGTAATATCCATTTGTGGAGAGAGTGGGATCAGGTACAGCACAAACATTTGATCACTATAAACAAATCATCTGTGTAGGGTGCTCAGCAAGAAGTTACAGAATCATTTTCCTTGGACTACAAGAAACTACCATAAAGGAGTTGGTAATGAAGTGAATGAATGGTGTTGGTTGCAGGGGCATGGGTGTTGCTGACAGTCAAATCTGGGTTGAGCAGAAAAGAAAATATAATAGAAAGTTGACGAAAATTCTTTGTCTAAGACCCAGCTGTTTTGTTTCAGTGAGCTAATGGATAAATCATTCCTTTTTGTAGTGATTCATGGAGGAGGGTTGTGCAAGGATAAGGGACTAGGGGACAAATTACAGTGGGATTATTTTAACATCCACTTTTCCATGCTTGAACCTGAAATCATGTGGTTGGGAAGCAAACTTTTCAACCATACAATCATGTCTATGCCTATTACTTATTTTAGAATGGAGCATAGAGGACAGGTTGGTAAAAATAGTGGACTTCGTTTTGTTGGGGACTAAATGTGATCAGTACTAACATAATGTGACTACAATAGGTGAAGATTGTTTCTCAGAAAACAGTGTAGTAAATTCAATGAATTTTGTTTTTTGTATTGGAAAATTGATAATCTTCACTGTTTTTTAATGCTGTTTTTCTCATTACAAATTTATTTCTTTTTCAGAATCTGTGTGCTATGACAATGAGATGAGATATATATATGTGTGTGTATATATATATATATATATATATATATATATATAATGTAATACTCTGCTTGTCACAACATTCATGTGTTCGAGTGTTATGTATGAAATGGTCTTAACCATGGAACAAAATTGAAGACATAGTTGAAATTTTTAACAAAATGAAACAATCTTTTGAAGAGCAATCAATTTAAGCATCAAATAAATATTTTTTTAAATGTATAAAATGTAAAATTTCCACAGGTCCTGCTAATTATCATATGGCTGATTAACTCATTTGTCAGTGCTCACAAAGATGTTGTGCAAGTTTTTTTTTTAATCTCCCAAAGGCACACAACTAGCAAGATCATATTTGTATGAAGGCTTATATAGTGTATTTTTTAAATTTTAATTTTATATGCTTAAGTTTTGTTAAATAATGGCTTTCAAATTTTGGAATTTATTTATTTCAACAGTTAAGCTTGGTGAAACCTAGGTTTGGAATATTGACTAGTTCAACTCATTAGCATTTAAACCAACCATATCTGGCCCAAATATTCTACCTGTCTTTTGTTCAAACCAGATAGATATGACCTTGCACACCTATCTTACAATATCATTCTAAAAGTAACCAATCATTGAAATCTTGAACTTACAAGATATGCATGCTTAATTCAGAACAATAAATAAACATATTTGACAGAGTAATCTGAATGCTAAGGTTATCGTGTGGTTTGTGACAATAACAATGGTAATAGGTGGGGTAAACAGTTCCTTCAAATTCATTAATGTTTCTGGTCTTTATCTTCTAACCTAAAAGAAAAACTTTTTAAAAAAATCCTGTGAGTTGTGAATGTATACATTTGTAAGTCTGTATTTGAAATTTTGATTACTTGGTTTGAATAGATTATAATCTCCTCGGAGTGCATAACAATATTTTCTGGAACATCAGCTAATTCTTGAGGTAGCAGACTGTTAAATATTGCAATGGGGATTTCATTTGAATGTAGTACAAGTCGTATTATAGTGTCAAAATCAGGTCCTGATAAAGTAAAACCAAGTGAAAGTTTGTGCTCAGCACACCCAAATTACCTAGAACTGTCAAATCTAATTCAATAGACAAAAAATTGAAATTTGTTCCCCAGTGTTATCTTTTAGTAAGCCAATCTCTCTTTGCTGTGCCATCTAATGTGATTTGACCCTTTACCTGTCCTGTGAATTACATCAGATACACAGGACATATTTTTCTGGTGTCTAAGCATCATAGAGTAACTTGGGACTTATGAAAGGAAAGCTTTATACTAGTCAGAATGTATGAAATAAGGGCTAACTAGAAGTCTGAAAAAAAGTGTGGCGGTTTATAACAAACTTATGAAAATGCTTTGAACAAGCAAAGGGTTAAGTGACCATTATCATAACCTAGTGATTCAGTGACATTCATTTGTCTACATTCTTAATTCATATCTCAGCAAAATCCCATTATCTTTCAATTTTCTTGGAGTCAAAACCAAAATATGTGGTCTAGTGAGTGTCACAATTGGTTACTGTCTTTTTATATTAATCTGTGACAACCCATGATCAAAGGCGACCCAATTGTGACCATCCTTTACTTTTAGGAGTATGTCTGAGATTACATTATCCAATGTGTCTTTTTCTTATTTAAGATAGTAGTGTGATTTGAAGGAGACATAACTGCTACTTCTAGGAAAATGAGTGTTCACATACAGGATGCATTCTTTTTCCCTGTATCAGGCATACACAACCTTTGAGGAGGGACCACATGTAACATGGTTCATTATCAAACAGGACAATTATTTAAAAAATTGAAGGTGGTTTTATAATAGGCACACCATTCAGATGTGGCCCACAGGCTGCAGTTTCCCTGTGACTGTCGTAGATGGTGAACTGACTCGTTTTAAGTCATTTTAACTGAAACTTGTCTCAAAGATTCTAGGTCCTTGCAGGCAGACCAGTTATATATATATATATATATATAT
>NC_068988.1:53678468-53686524 GCF_001194135.2 Octopus bimaculoides
AGTTTCTACCAAATCAGATTATAGAAACTCTGCCAAATCAGATTGGAGCCTGGTGTAGCCATCCGGTTTCACCAGTCCTCAGTCAAATTGTCCAACCCATGCTAGCATGGAAAGCGGACGTTAAACGACTATGATGATGATGATGATATATATATATATATATATATATATATATATATACTGGAGAATATATTTGAAGTATATGCAGTGATAATGTCACTGCCATAAAGTATTTTTGTAATAATTTCAAAAAAATAAAGATGGAGAAAGTCTTTTAAATTTGGGGAGTCTTAATGATTATGTTTTTGCAGTTTTAAATGTTACTAATCCCTTCCGTCCATTACCAACTGCTTGAAATGGTGTAATTCCATCAATGCTCTGAACTTCCCCCCCCCACACACACACACACATACGTGTACAGATATTCTCGCCACCCTACCCCAATCTCTCTTATTGTCAGACAGAATTTGTTGAGGCAGATCTTCTTTGGCCAGATGCCCATCCTGTAGCTGGTCCTTACCTGTTTCCAAACAATATTTTCCCATAGCTTGACATATATTTCATGGAAGGTTGGAAACAAACAGCCTTACTTATATGATGATGATGCTCATTTACTCCTATCATGTCATGGCTAGACAAGGTTACATGCAAACGCATACATGCTCACATACAGAGAGAAAAAGACTGTCCTTGCATATATCTATCTCTCTCATGCAGCCTCTAGTTACTGAACACTAAGAAACTAAAGCCTTGCTTGCTCCCTGCACACACACACACACACACACACATACACACAAACTAAATCAATAACTCAAAGTGTCGCAATGTTTGCATGTTAGATGAGTAATTTGATCTGAGATTGAGTGTTTGGATAAGGCAGTGAGCTGGCAGAATCGTTAGCATGCCGGGCAAAATGCTTAGCGGTATTTCGTCTGTCACTACGTTCAGCGTTCAAATTCAGCTGAGGTCGACTTTCCCTTTCATCCTTTCAGGGTCGATAAATTAAGTACCAGTGAAACACTGGGTTCGATGTAATCGACTAGTACCCTCCCCTCAAATTTCAAACCTTGTGTCTATAATAGAAAAGATTTAGTGTTTGGACTAAATTACATCACAAAATAGTTACTATTCTACATACATCTTATCATACACACTTTTACTTTATTGCATTGTAATATTATACTTTAAAAATGAGGCAGTGAGCTGGAAGAATCATGAGTATGCTGGACAACATACTTAGCAGCATTTCATTTGTCATTATGTTCTAAGCTCAAATTCTACTGAGGTCAACTTTGCTTTTTATCTTTTTGAGGTTAAGATAAGTACCAGTTGAGCATTGGGATCTATGTAATCAACTTAACCACTTCACACAAAACTACTAGCTTTATGTCAAAATTTGAAACCAGTGTTACACTTTAAATAGGATGGTTAATTAGTAGAATGATTAGTCTTATGGTATTTGTTTCAGTTCTTTACTCTGAGTTGACTCCTTGCTGAAGTCTACTTTTTTTTTTCTCCCTTCCATAGTCAGTAAAATAAAGTACTAAATTAGATATTTTCTTTTCCCAAATTTGTGATTACTTAAAAAATCAGTATACACTTTGCATTGTGGGGAAATTTCCTTCATCAGCTGTCAACTGAATATCACAATGATTTCAGTACTTTCCAACAATTTTACTCCTTCTACTAGTGACACCGAATAGCATTGATGCTAACAGGGAATATTCAGATTATTTGTGCCTACACTAACATGCATTTCTTTTTCTTTGTTATTCATTCCCTCACCATATCAATCCAACTGCAATCATAACCACTCCATGCAGTAACTTTTCTTTTTATTACTTGCTGAGGAATTTTTCTTTATTGTATAACAATAATAATATAAAATGAATGCAAAGTGAATATAAATGTATGTTTGGTTACAATGATTATAAATACGTAAGTTCTATAAAAATGTTTACACATGCATGCACACATACCCAACAAATAATAAGCTGCTTCACAGTTTAGTTTCCCTTGGCTTAAAGCTGACAACTGATTTTACAATCATGATGAATTAGATTCTGATCTATGCGATTAGCCATTGCTTTAAAGTGAGGAAAAAAGGATCAAAGATACATCCCAAACCATAGGCTAATAAGCCCTGTTTCCTGGATTCTGTAGCATATATATATTCCATTCCCCTTGGATAGGATGCCAGTCCATCACAGAATTGTTCACCTTTGCCAGCTAAGTGGTACATGAAATGAATTGTTTTGCTCAAGAACACTACACTTCACCCAGTCCAGGAACCGAAACGACAATTTTACAATCATGAATGCAACACCTCAACCAGTAACCCACACACCTTCACATAAAATATAGTGGAACTGATAAAAAAATATGTATATCAACACTTAACTGGTTATGATATATAGAGCAAATGTCGGAGAAATAATGTAAGTTTATTCTGTTGATGATCCATTGTGATTCTGCATTTAGTTACACTTGGGACATCTAATGTAGAGGTTGTAATGGTGAAATGTATGAAAGAAACAAATTATATTGACTTTTGTGTTTATCACAATTTCCCCTACATTTGCTCTGTATATCATAACCAATAACACTTAGTAAGTGCAGTAGTAACCACACTACTACGCTGAGAGCAAATTGGATTATAATACTCCATATGTAACTCTAAACTCACCAGTAGCAATCATAAATCTAACAGTATCCACAAGATATACTATATCTCTACTTAAACTAAATTCACTGAACAAGTGGTTTCAATATGTATTTCCAACTCTTTAAATGTTTCCACAAAGGGAAATGAAAATTTTAGTTGAATTTAACCAGTATGTTTATTAACAAACATCCTAGCATAGTGTAAAAATCAGTCGAAAAGGGGATCGTTTGAAAACCATGGTATACTGATTTTTCTGACCTAAAGTTAGCTATTATTTCACACTGTTACAAGACCACTTTTTAGCTTTCTTCTATTTACTTCTTCAATATATTAGATTTTTTCCAAATATAGTTAAATTTGGCTTTTGTTTGTTTTTCCTTGCAACATTGTTTTGATGTTTTCTTTCAAAAATAAACCCTCTTACTATAAACATTGATTTTATTAAATAATTATTCTTACTTTTGAAGACGTATTTGTTTACACTGTGAAGCAGGTTGCAACTTGTTAGGTGTGAATCAAAGTTTAAAACAAAAATTTATATACAAGCTTGTGTTGAAACAAATTAACATAAAGTTTTGATGGAAGGTTTTGAATTAGTTTACATTTAAGTACAAAATCGTAGGACCAGGAGCAGTTTCAGGCAGGTTGGTATCAAAAGGGTTAAAATGTTGAATTCTTTAAAGAAGAGTGGTCTTTTTGATAATTTGATCAGAGTTATCAAATATACTAAATATTTATATAAAATATAAAGAATATTCATGCTGACATTAATTAAATAATTGGTCTCTTGTGTTATTTAATAATAAAGTTTCTTCAAATTGAAGTGCTATTGACATGGCTGTGTTCAACTGAATGTTTTGCTCAGAATGTATATGAAAATATTAAACTGTTGACTATGAAATAAAATGGTAATCCAATCCAGATTTTGTGTGACTTATCATTACAAATCTATTTTATCTAATTTATATTTGATTGAGCAGGGTGTTCTGTCTGACCTACAGGGTTTACATTTTCTTTCTCTGGTCTGTAAACAGCATATGAGAGAGATTTAGTTGATATCTAAGTGGACTGTTGAAGTCTATGTCTATAAGTTAGCTTACAACGTTGACCCCATCACCACCACCACCACCACCACCCAAAGTATTAACATGGCAAGCATTTGCAACAGATTTCTGGCTTGGAAGTACTTTCATCTTTCCCACTCAGAGAGAGGAAAGAAAGACAATAAAGAGGTATGGGAATTGCCCTACTATACTGATTAAGATAAAACAATATCTATTTTGCACTCTGTTATAAATATATATTAGTGACAAAGGCAGTATTAATACCAAGAGGTAATATTTGTCCCCACTTAAACATGGAGGGTCTGTTAGAACAAACTATACTGTGGTAGATACCATGAAAGAAACTCTCATATTGACTTTTGGTGCCAAATGCACTATTGTTATATCACTAGCAACATGTGTTGGCACTCTGTCACTTACGACGCTGAGGGTTCCAGTTGATCCGATCAACGGAACAGCCTGCTCGTGAAATTAACGTGCAAATGGCTGAGCACTTCACAGACACGTGTACCCTTAACGTAGTTCTCGGGGATATCCAGCGTGACACAGTATGACAAGGCTGACCCTTTGAATTACAGGCACAACAGAAACAGGAAGTAAGAGAGAGAGAAAGTTGTGGTGGAAGAGTACAGCAGGGTTCACCACCATCCCCTCATGGAGCTTTAGGTGTTTTCGCTCAATAAACACTCACAATGCCCGGTCTGGGAATCGAAACTGCGATTCTATGACCGCGAGTCCGCTGCCCTAACCACTTGGCCATTGCGCTTCCACCACTGTGGTAGATACCATGAAAGAAACTCTCATATTGACTTTTGGTGCAAAATGCACTATTGTTATATCACTAGCAATATACCGAATGCATTTTGCACAAAAAGTCAGTATGAGAGTTTCTCTCGTGGTATCTACTGCAGTGTGGTTTGTTCTAACAAACTATTCACATTTAAGTGAGCGTAAATATTACCTCTCTATTATAAATGTTAATGTTTTGCACATGTTAGCTGTTGGGTTGTGTTACTAACTCCTACTACTGCATGAAGTCTAAAAGTTAAACCATTATCGCTGGTGGTTGTACATGGTGTAGATTGCAGCCTATGTATTAAGAGTGGGCGTTCTTTTTCAAGAAGCAAGCTGCATCAGGCGGGCTGCAGTAGTAAAATAAAATTGATGATAATTTTTCATTAGGTTGGCCACACAGTCCCACAAGCTGCAATTAGCCCATGACTGGCTTACAAGCATTATCACAGCAAATTGGAACAGCTTATGCAGTTAAAGAGAGTACCTCTATAGAGGTGCAAAAAACTCAAGAAACTCTGTCAGTGAATTCAAAATGATTTACTTCAGTCAGCTGACTGTTATATTAAGAAAAAAAAGCAACATTGCAGATTTAATCAAAATGTCTTAGAGTTGCCAAATGCTGCCATTTCACAGCTTGATATCAATAATGATTATTCATATCAAGCTGTAAAATGATAACATTTGGCTACTCTAAGACATTTTGATTGATGTCTGTTATGTTGCTTTTTTTTTTCTTTTTGTAAAGCTTTTAAATATTTTCTACAATAGACAGAACCTCTATGCATTTGTTAGCAACAACAGCTAATTCTCCCTACTCTCATAAGTAAGGAAAGAATACATTAGTCAATATCATCATAGATACACAGTGTCTAAAGATGATCATGGCAGGATTGCTTGTTATAGGTTTTCTTGATCAAGGCTGACCCAGGATTAAACGCCAATATTCTGGTGCCACAGAAAAAGCACCCAGTCTACTGTGTAAAGCGGTTGGTGTTAGGGAGGGCATACAGCTGTAAAAGCCACACCAAAGCAGACGATGGGGTTTGACAGTCCCCTAGTTTACCAACTCATATCAAACCATGTCAGCATGGAAGATGGATGTTAAATGATGGTGATGGTCACTTGAAAATGACAGTAAAGAGTTTTGAGTTTATTACCCACAGTAGATACTGAAGTTGATAATGATCGTTGTTGTCTTACAAAACAGCCTGAACCCAACCCAGAACCATGTGGTTGCGAAGCAAGCTTCTTACCACACAGCCACATCTGCGCCTATACTAGTTTTTAATTTTTCTATTTCTATATAGATGATAAAAAACAAACCACAGGCAGGAAATTTGGAAAAGCAAACAATGTCTGTGTATGTAATATTTTTAATGAATTTAACATTTTAATTATTGGAATACCTATAAGATCCTCTTGGTTTAGTAAATTAACTTTGGCCAATAAAATTCTTTGTATCTGATGGAGCTTAGATCTGCTGAGAGCAACAAGCAACTAACCATGTGTGAATGCATTAGTAGAATTGTAAAGACAGTACCTTAATAAAATTTTAATGAGAAAAACAAGTATTTATTCACGAGTTCTGTTAAGAGAATGTTGATTTATTTTATTTTCCCTTTACAGCTTTTTAAAAGAAAGTTTCATATCTGAAAGTGGTATTCTTTTATTTATTTTTTTTACTTGTTTCAGTCATTTGACTGGAGCCATGCTGGAGCACTGCCTTTAGGACTTATTCTTTGTAAGCCTAGTACTTATTCTATCGGTGTCTTTTGCTGAACCACTAAGTAATGGGGATGTAAACACAGACACACAAACATATACATATATAAATATATATGTATATATGACAGGCTTCTTTCAGTTTCTGTCTACTCACAAGGCTTCAGTTGGCCCAAGGCTATATTAGAAGACACTTGCCCAAGGTGTCATGCAGAAGGACTGAACCCGGAACCATGTGGTTGGTAAGCAAGTTTCTTACCACACAGCCATGCCTGCGCATATGTAGCTTAATATTTTCAACAATCATGTCGAAAAATGTTTTTTTGTGTGTGTGTGTATGTACACACACACAAAAAAAAACATACAGAGGGAGAGAGTGTAAGAAAAAGATGGGGTGAGCATGCTGGGTGAGAGATTAGGATAACAATTTTCACCAAAGTTTGGTAACACACAACACTGCTTGCATGATGGTGACACTCATTTACAACTATCACACCATATCAAGGCAAAGAGATAGTCGCACACACATGCGTCCACACGCATAGATTTAAATATACATGATAGGCTTCATACCATTTTTATGTACCCTCTCCTTCTTTCTCTCCAGGGACAAATGCAACTAGCTTAGCTGCCCACCTACTTAATCGGCTATCTTTCGTCTCAACTCGAAATTTGTCAACGAACTACTCGGTAATTTCCATGGATGTATCAAAGGGAAAGTTATATGTGTGTACCTGTTTCATGTGTGTGTGTGTAGTACGATCCGTTAGATGTGCAATGTCAGTGTGAACACATGACAGAGTGTAAGCGCCCTTAGAGAAATGTTGGACATGAGAAACAAGTAAAAGAATAAAAGAATACCAGAAAAATGTTCCGTACCACTGAACCAAGAAGGTTCTTTGAATATGTATGATGTATTGTAAGGTTAAATAGTTTACGTTTGTGTTACTGAGATATTTTGGTTGGTTTATATAGTTGTAGTGAAACTAACACCTCGATTGCCATTGTATACAAAGAAGCCATCTCCTTGCTGTTATAAATATATTCAAGATCGGCCGTAGGAGAAAACACATTTCCCTGTCATCACGTGACTGATTATTATTTGAAGCGGCAAATGCTTCGAACCGTTCCCACCAGAACGCAAACTGACCAATCACGGCCCCTAATAAGGTCACGTGATAGTGTTTTTCTAATCCTCTCCTGGAGCCCCCAGAATGTTATAAATAGCCAAATTATACCCGGCAAATTCGTCTCTGTTCAGATCTCTTAGAGACTGTTCCGTGTACCACACAGCAGCAGCAGTTCCAGCGACTACATCAACAGCTTCGTCCAGCTACGACTACCACCGACGTCGCCATCAGCAACACGAGTCTATGACTACTAACCAGCATCATCGCCACCAGCATTCGCCAACATAGTCAACGCGACTTTAACTATGAACTACAAGATTCGCCAATATCATCAACATGATTTCTACGTACACCACTAACCAAACTACCACGGCACATCTCTCTCTTCGATTCTGTTAGGTGTTTCAGCTTCACCACGATTAATAATAGACAAGAGTTCAGCCAGCGACGAAGATCTGTATAACAAGAACCCGGCCCGGCATGGAAGCCACAACATCACAACTAGTGATCGCTCTGCCACATACATGCCTCAACTTCTTTCATGTACAGACTCTTCCTATTGTGTACTCTAAGAACTGGTATAAATGCTCACACGTGTTACTGACTTTTTTTATCTGCTGTATATAACGCATACACATACATGTATCACTCACACACACTCTTTTCCTTATACGACGGCC
>NC_068988.1:53686534-53689463 GCF_001194135.2 Octopus bimaculoides
CACATACATGTATCACTCACACACACTCTTTTCCTTATACGACGGCCTGTCTTTTATTATGTTTTTATATGTCACATTCACACTCACACACAGACATACATTTTAATGCCACAATAAATATTTCTGTTATTCATCTCATACGGTTGTCTTCTCTCGTCTTAATTACTGGCAATTTACGAATTCACTAATGTTATCGAAGTATAACATTTTATATATCATCTTTGATATAATTTTTGTGTTCGAACGTGTGACGCGTTTAAATAAAAGGAGTCCCCTGTTTTTCCATTCGTCACCATTTCTCCTTTTTGGGTTCGCACGGTCGTTCTTACATAGTCATTAGTGTTACATTACTTTCTATATTCTATAACTGTCACAATATACTTTTCTAGGCCTGAAATTTTTGTGGCGAGGGGCCCAGTTGATTAGATCGACCACAGTACACAACTGGTACTTAATTTATCGACCCCGAAAGGACGAAAGGCAAATTCGACCTCGGCAGAATTTGAACTCAAAACGTAAAGACAGACGGTCATACATAATATACAAACATTTCTCATGGCACCAGTACACTGTTTACAGATGCTTGCATTTTTTATGTTTTCCGTGAATTTTTCACGGGTCCAGCTAGTGTATTTATAATTTTACCAATTTAACAAAGTGAACTGAAAGCAATAGGGTTCTTCGTCCTTCAAAATTGACCAAGGAATACCCTGAGAAAGGTCAAAAGGTCAGCACATTCGCATCAATCTCTGAGTGCAAAAAGGCTAAAACAATGAGTTGAAGATTTCTTTGACAATGCGGAAATATGTGGATTCGATTTCGAATTTTAGCTTAGTTATTCTGTAGCTATTCGCTGCATCCCTATATCTAATCAATCGTCATGCTTCTAATATCAGTAACAGAAGACAAAAATAAAAAATAAAAATACTGTCAAAAACGAAACTTGCCGAATAGACAGAAAACCTGTTTAATCAGCTTGCCTTTTCGTGCTCAAATAAAAATTTAAACAATCTTAATTTTATCAAACATGGAAAAAAAATTCCCCAATTAGAAATACAATAAAACAATGATTGGCCCGTGAGAAATATATAACCAACAATGTTATTGTTCACAAAAACCTGACAAAAGTGTTGAAAGAAAAATTAAATGAGAAAATTAGGGAAAGAAAAATGGGAATCGACATTTGCATTATCTTTTTACTATTCAATTATGTGACGCGACTGAATAAAACTGTCAATGAAAACATCGTCTAATCTGTTGTCTCCTGACGTCACTTCCTTAACAACGAGAGCGAGCAGTCAATACAAAAGGGAAAACGCTGAATGAACTATGACACAACATCTATAGCAACGACTTTGGTACTTCCGTTACTAACAAGCAACCCCAACACAACACACAACTTGACCCCCGTATCACAATATAGATATCTTCACTAACTAAAGAAAGCGTCAGAAAAACACAGAAACGTACACAAAGCAGCGAAACGTGCATGCGCACATACATAAATATTAATATATAAAATTCGAAAATGTTGGCGAGTACGATGAAAATGCTTGAACCTGTCCAACCGGTACGAAAGCCAAGGTGCAGGGTAGTTCGTGGAACCCACCCTAATACTTTCGGACATGTAAGTTACTGATCTCAAATGTTTATTTATAATGATATGTAAATGTATGAGACGGTGATGGTAGTGAGAATCGTACAATATTATCAACTTCTATACGACCGTCTCTGCTAACAAAGTTTGTTACAGAACTTTTTTACATTGACGAAATCCGCAGATATTTTGTACAAATTTTCCTACATTACTTATTTTTCTTCAGTTCCGTCACATCTTCGCTCAGTGATGTGTGTGTGTGTTTGCGCGCGTGAGAGAAATAGGGCGAGTAAGAGAAAGAGAGAGAGAGAGAGAGAGAGAGAGAGAGAGAGAGAGAGAGAGACGGTTGCTTTTCTTCTATGCTAAACACACTCGGTAGTGCGTTCGGTCAAAATACCTGGCCATATGTAGTTACTGCACTGCCTTTTACGTTTCTGAGTTCAAATCCTTTCGTGCTTATGGAGTGAGACATGGAGCCTTTGGGTTGGATCGGGCATCCAACAATGTTCAGTCCGCCTCTTTCCTTGGTACAATCTTGTATGAAAACGTTTAGTATTATCTTTAAATTTTAAAATATTCTGTAACATAATATATTGCCAACATTCGTTCAGAGTCAAGAGCCCTACTAGAGCCATGATAAATAACGATCCCAATGAATCTAATATATGCATCATGGGGAATCCTGTTCTTCCAGTCAGGGAAAAAAATAGCTTATGAATCCATATACTAAAAGACGTGACCGATTTCTTCCTTATGATAAGCCAAATGGAACTTTTTTCCTTTCGAATTTACGCTGGTATTTGCCCCATCGAAGGCAAGATAAAGGTACGATATTAGAAGGTTTAGCAGCTGAAACAGTCTAAGCTTTCCATCAAGTATTTGTCTTCCCAATAACTATGCATTTATTTGGGCAAGTTCTATCTGCAAGCAATAATAAGCCTATCCTTCTACTTAATAGCATATCAGTTATAATAGAGAAATTCTTGATTCTTGCGATTATCTCCCCTTCTCATTTGGTGCAGGTCTTAATTGCCATTTCATAATTATGATACATCCTCTGGAGATGAAGATACTGTTAGTTAATCAAGACTTTATTTTGTCAGCATTTGATACCATAGACTCAAGAACAGGGGATGCAAGTGCCCCATTCCCCAATTTTTTGGCAGAGATGAAAATAGTTTGAACATCCTAGGTTGGATCTAGGTTTGCACACATTAAGCAAATTTCATTCCCACACTTGTGTTTGATATATTTGTATTTCTCAATACACACACACACACATATATATATATATATATATATATATATATATACATACATAGATACATATAT
>NC_068988.1:53690269-53721135 GCF_001194135.2 Octopus bimaculoides
TATATATATATATATATATATATATATATATATATATATATATGTATATATGTATATATGTATATATGTATATATATATATATATACACACACACACACGTACATATATATGTATGGTGCATGGCTTAGTGGTTAGGGTGTTGCACTCATGATTGTGAGATTGTGGGTTCAATTCCCAAACTGGACGTTGTGTTGTGTTCTTGAGCAAAGCACTTCATTTCACATTGCTCAGTGATCATTTCATCATCTGACACATAGTGCACCTGTACAGGTAATGTCAATTTGATAGAGGGAGTGAGCTTATGTGTACACAAACATTTGATTACTATAAAGAAATCATATGTGTGTTTGTTCGGCAAGAAATCGCCAAACCCTCGTATGTCGTCTAACGACAGGAGAGTTTGTGATTTGTATATATAAAAAATAATAATTGATGTTAGTCAGTTATTGTTGATCAAGATTTCTCCATTTTCTGCTTAATTTGATTACTGATAAACTCATGCTGGAGCACCGCCTTTAGTCAAACAAATCAACCCCAGGACTTATTCTTTGTAAGCCTAGTACTTATTCTATTGGTCTCTTTTGCCGAACTGCGAAGTTATGGGGACGTAAACACACCAGCATCGGTTGTCAAGTGATGTTGGGGGGACAAACACAAACATATACACACACATACATACATACATATATATATATATATATATATACAACGGGCTTCTTACCACACAGCCATAAAAAAAGTTTTGATGTTTTTGCATTTTTGTGAACCTAAGTAAATGAAAAAGTTCCAACTAGAAATTATCACCGTGTAGTTATTGGATTCAGTTTACCAAAGTCTTAAAGCAGAAATATAGGACTTATTTTGCATGTTTAAAATGAATTTTTTTCATTTTTGTTTTATTTCTTTCTTTTTCTCTTTTACAAAAGTAGTAAGCTCTTGGTGGAAGACGTAACTCTCACCTTTGTATTAAGCAACTTTATGGTATGAGGGATAACTGGGACTAGGTCAGTGGATTTGATCCATTGTAGATTTGCACAATAAACACTTCACTTCTGTTGTAGATTCTACAGCAACAAAAACTTCATTTATGAAAAGAGAATAAGTTCTCTCTTATATTGTTTGTTCCACACAGGTTGCAAGAAGAACAGCTACTAAACCAGGCTACCAACTATATCAAGAATCTGTAATAAGATACCGACAGTATGCTGAATCCAAAGAAGAAGACACATTTAAACAGACATTAATTTCCAACCACATTACCTGGGAAGACATAACAGAAAAGAAAATGGTGGCTTCTGCTGTGAAAAGAAAAGTGCATTGTAAATTTGAAGAGGAAGAGAAGCAACTAGAAGAAAGGCAACTGAGGTAATAACTGGTTAATGTTATTTATGATTTCCTATTCCCTGTTGTATTACTGCCTGGTCTTTCTGTTTCTGACCTGAACACATTCAGCATAAAATATTCATAAGTAACCTTTTTGAATTGTTTAGTCAAATGAGGAAGAACAATACTTATGATCCTATTTAGGGCAGATAAGAAACCTGGTTTGAATGCTTGCAACAGAGTGGACTCTATCAAAGAAACCAAAGGGCCAAATAGTGGAGTTTAACTGGGTGGCAGGTTAAGTTTGCCATGAGATCAGTCCCTCTGGTAGGATTCCTCACAGATTCTATCTACCAAAATTTCACACATAAGGTTTTGATTGACCCAAGGCTATGGTAGAAGACACTTGTCCAAGGTGCCACACTCTGGGACTGAACCTGAAACTATGAAGTTGTGAAACGAATTTTTTAGCAACATAGCCATCTACCTCTCTACCCATTAACCCCAGCCTTTATTCATTCATTCATTCTGTCATTTAGTCATTAAGTCATTCACACTTCAAATCCTTCATTCTTTTAGTTGTTTGGTTAGTCAGTCAATCTGTTATTTATTCAACTCCCTTTCATGTATTTAATCAGTCATTCATTCTGTCAGTCATCCATTCAGTTGTTTATTCTGTCATTCATCCTGTTATACAATCCTTTATTCAATTATTCAGTTATTCTCTCCTTTTTTTCATTCACTCATTCTTTATGGCTATTTTGCACAATTCCTACTACAGGTTGAAAAAGTTATTATCAGATGAAGAAAATGCACTATTTAATGAGATTGAATCAGTTCCCCTAACTATGGAACAGCAAAAGGAATCAATGCGTCAAAGAGCAAAACAATTAAGAGAAAAGAGAGAGGAAGAAAGACAAAAATTAGTCCAAGAAAAACTGGATCAAAAGTTTCGGTAAGATTCTTTTGTCTAATTAGATATCGTCTTATGGTAAGTAAATTTAGAGACCACATGGTTAGTAAGCCTGCCACACCAAGTCTTGGTGGTAAAGGTGTAGAGAGAGTTTAATAACTTATTGCATAGTAACTTCATTAATTCAATCCCATTTGATACCTGTCTTAGACAGCTCTGCAATTACTCTTCTGTTTGTAACCCACCCAAAACTACAAGTACTAAATTAAAATTAAAATAGAAATGCTGACTGAAGCCCTGTTATTAATAGGATCCTGATGTTGTTATATGGTCTAAAGTCAATCTTAATCAGGCAAAGGCATTCAGGCTGTGATCTAGCTATCTTTTATTAAGTGTATGCAGGACTTCATTATCTAATTTGTTCTTTCTTTATTTCAGATGTAATTTGAAAGAGATTTGGTTACAATTTCTATCAAGTTGAGCGACCACATAGCTTCCTTGTTGGTGCATTGTTTTTATTATGAGATTTCAGTTGGTAAAAGTGTAACCATACTGATAAGTTTTATCCCAAACTCTAATTTAATATGAATGATAAAATAAGAAATATTGCTGTGTCTGATGTGAGAAGTGGATTTTGATATTTTAAACAGGGTTCTCTTTAAATTTGCCAAACCATAACTAATTTCCTCAAACTCATCAGACAATGATGACAATGATGATGATGATACCTTGTGATGAAAGATATAAAAATAAATGGTGTTTGAGCTGATGAAAAAATCCAAAAATCCTAACAGTTTTCTATTGTATTGAATGTAATTTGACATGCATATTATCATTATCCATTGCACATACTGCCTACTGCTATAACATTGCATCCATATTGCACACAGAGCATGTTCAGTTCCTGATAATTGGTCTGTAAATTTGAAACACTGAGTTCCACTGCTGGGAAACTGTCTGCTATTTTAATGAGATTCTTCAGCATGTTTTATTCTTCTCTTTACCTTTTTTCTTTCTTCTTTGACTAGTTCGGAATGTGACCCACTGCGAACTGCTACCTCCAAACGACTTGTACAGGAGATTGCAGCGGAACACAGAAGGAATGCTGACAAGTTAGAAATAATGCGTAAGGAGAAACAAATGGTTGACGACATTTTTAGAGAAATGAGCCAGAAGGAATATCAGAAAATGCTTGAGAAAGAAGAGAAAGAAAACAAGGAGAGGAAGACCAGGAATGAAGAAGTAGCTAATGTACTTCGAGAACAAATGGCTGAATTGGAAGAGAACAAGTGCAGAGAAGAAAAGTTAAAAGAAGAAGAACTTAAACTGCTCGTAAAAATGCTTCTTTATTTTTTGCTAAATAAAGTTGGAAATAAAAGTATGTGTGTATGTTTATGTTAGTATATCTGTATATTTCTATATGTGTAGTTATCTATCTGTGTGTTTGTGTATATCTAGTTGTGTGTGCGTGTTTGCATATATATATATGTGTTTGTGTCTCTACCTGTTTTCTTTGTATATGTTTATGTGTCTATGCATACATACCTGTGTTTGTGTGAGCAGGTGATCAATTTAAATCAGTCTAAAGCTTTCAACAAACTCAACCATTGCTTCCATTAAGATATGTTCTTTAAAAGTCTCAAAGACTTAGCAGAGACGCTTTGCAATGCCAATTATTGCTGCTTTCTGGATATGCCCTATTTTCATTTTTATGCCTATCTTTCAGAATCAATAAAATAAATACCAGTTGCACCCTCCCCTGAAGTTGTTGACCTTGTGCCAAAATTTGAAACCATCATCATTATCATTATTAAAATGGTGAAGGCAGCGAGCTGTCAGAATTGTTAGCACACCAGGTGAAATGCTTGGCAGTATTTTGTCTGCCACTATGTTTCGAGTTCAAATTCCATCAAAGTCGACTTTGCCTTTCATCCTTTTGGGGCTGATAAATTAAGTACCAGGGAAACACTGGAGTCGATGTAATCGACTACTCTCTTCCCACCAAATTTCAGGCCTTGTGCCTGTAGAAGAAAAGATTATTATTAAAAAGCTGTTAAGCAGAACCGTTAGCACTGGGTGGAATGCTTAATGGTATTTCGTCTGTCGTTATGTTCTGAGCTCAAATTCTGCCAAAGTTGACTTAGCTTTTCATTCTTTAGGAGTTGATAAATTAAGTATCAGTGAAACACTGGGGAGGAGGGTGGGTTGTCGATGTAATAGACTAGTCCCCTCCCCACAAATTTCAGGCCTTGTGCCTATAGTAGAATGGGTTATTATTATTAGTAAAGCGGTGAGCTGCCAGAATCTTTAGCATGCCAGACAAACTGACTAGCAGCATATTTTTTCTGTCTTTACTTTCTGAGTTTAAATTCTGTTGAGATTAACTTTGCCTTTCATCCTTACATGGCTGATGAAATAAGCCCCAGTTGAGTGTTGAGGTTGATGTAATCAACTTACCCACTTCCCCCAAATTGCTGGCCTTTTGCTAAAATTTGAAACCATTATTATTTTTTTTATTAACCCATATTAACCCACTGTTTTCATTTGAGGACAGTTGTATTTGGTTTACAATGTGTGCTTTTCAAGAACATTTATTCAGTTGCTGTCTAAATATTGCAATGTTAACACCTGGTTCCCTTTTGTCACTGTTTTGGTTTATCCCATTCAGATCTAGACACTAAACTATTGACAAGCTTGTGGCTTGTCTAACTGAACACACTATGGGATTTCTACCTCATCTCACTAGCACTTCAAAACTCATTGGATATTTTAGATATGCAGCCAAGTACCGAAGCTAACTACCTTGATGTGTATTAAGGAATTAACTCAAGTCTCCTATACTCTGTTGTCTTGTATGCTTATCTCTGTTATGCCGGCTACTTCATGAGTGAGCAAGGAATAGATTATGTTTGTTAATCAAAAACATTGCTTTCTGGTATTTATCTTTACCTTTTTGTAAAACATGAATTTATACATTTCAAACCATCTTACGTGCACACATCCAAATATACTTCCTAAACTGGTAAAGTCCAACTCTTAATTTACCTCTTGTTACAAAATCATGCCGAAACAGACATTGGAGCTTGGTGCAGTCTTCTCTGGCTTGCTACCTCCTGTTGAACTGTCCAACACAGACAATAAATGGGTGGTGGGGGCAACAATGATGACAATAAAAATGACGATGGTGATGACGATTATTATTATTATTATTATTATTATTATTATTATTATTATTATTATTATTATTATTAATATTATTATTATTATTATTTCTTCCTGTGTGCAGACTGTTGCTTGAGACTTTTAAAAAAAATTTTTTTTACATTCAGAAAGAACAAGCCATTCTAGATGAAATGAAAGAGAAAAGAAGCCTTGAAGAAAAAAGGCGTTTACAGAAAGAGACAAGAAACATATTTGAAAAGTCGATTAAAGAGAAACTGCAGAGAAAAGCTGAAGATGAACAAGAGGAACTTGAATATGATATTAAAGCACTGCAAGCTCTTCTGGAAAAATGTGGAGAAGAGGATCGACAAAAACAACAAAGAAAAGTTCGTAGCTATATTATGTTTTGTTATTCTTTTATTCTTTTACTTGTTTCAGGCAGTTGACTGTGGTCATGCTGGAACACTGCCTTGAAGGGTTTTAGGCGAAGAAATTGAGCCCACAACTTATGTTTTGTAAGCCCAGTACTATTTCTATTGATCTCTTTTGCTGAACTACTAGTTTACAGGGATGTAAACACACCAACACTAGTTGTCAATGGTATTGTGGGGGGGGGGGACAAATACAGACACAAAAACACACACATAGATATATACATATACATATATATATTGAAGTTATGAGAGGTAATGGTGTCAAGAAGACCCTAAGGTGTCAGGTAATGCTGAGTAAGTGCTAGGGACAGACTATAGTTAAGCTCCAGGTTTCGGTGATTATGCAAATGAGGAGTCCAATGTAGATCATATATCAGCATGCATATATATAAAAAAATTAACAGAATGAGATAAAAATCCAAGGCTGTGAAAGATTTCAAAACATTTATAAATAGGTCTTACAGCTGTTTCCGGGATATTTTATATATGCCTTCATCGGAGATGGTGTGAGAGAATGGTTAAGCAATAGTTATTCTAGAGAAGATATGAAATAGAGAGTGAAGTGGAGGAATGAAAATAGATGTGAGATATGCAGGGATATTGTATCTGCAGTTCCATTATTTAGGCAGAATGGTATACGTATAAGATTCCTGTACCTTGCGAGTAAGTTCCAATAGTATTTAAAATTGGTCATTCCAAGCATAGAGTTTGTAAACGGTGTTATTGAATTGAGGGGTTTTTTTGAAGTGACTTAAAAGTTGGGAATGTGTTTTTGTAAGCTCATACACGATGGGCTTCTTTCAGTTTCCGTCTACTAAATCCATTCACAAGGCTTTGGTTGGCCCCAGGCTATAGTAGAAGACACTTGCCCAAGATGCCATGAGTGGGACTGAATCCGGAACCATGTGGTTGGGAAGCAAACTTCTTACCAGACAGCCAAGCCTGCTGTTGTTTATCTTCAGATCAGTCTGATCGATCTTTTTGAGACCACCTCTGGTTCTATGATATAAACTTCCTGTTTTCAAGTGATCTAAATTTAAATCTTCAGCTAAAATATCATATCAATTTATGTTTCAAATACTAGCTTAATAATGACAAAGTTATTTTGATAAATTCCACATTATTTTAAAAATCAGTTAAAACAAAGCAGTTGTTTTTCAATAGAAATACGGTAACAAAGGGGTTATGGCATTTCAGCCTTAACAATCCCATATTTTTGTATATATGGAATAACATCTAGTTTCTCTTTATTTCTTAGAGATTTTACAATCTGTTTTGAGGGAAATTGGTTGCTATTTCTAGCAGGTCAAACAACAAACAGTCTGCAGGCTCCTCTGTTTTGTTTTTTTATCATTATGTAGTTTTGGTTTCTTTTGTAAACAAAGTCTTTAATAAAGGCAAAATTTAATTCCAAGAAAGGGAGGCAGGACAATTCTCATAACTGTGGGACCCTGTTTGACTGAAGAAATTAATGTGGCTGATATTCAGCAGAAACTTCTGTAGGTTGACAAAAGAAGGCATTATGGATGTGTGCAGTTCCTGGAAACTTCTATCAGCCCATTCCATATCAAAAACATTTAAAACCCTTTTTCCGGTTCCTTTTTTCTTCTCCCCTTAGACCCTCTAAACTTCATTCTCCATGACTTTTAACCCTTTAGTATTTAAACCAGCCATATCCAGCCAAAATATTGTCTGCTTCATGTTCAAACTGGCCAGATCTGACCTCTCACACCTACTCTACAATGTCATTCTAAAATAAACAATCACATCATCAAAATCTTGAAACTATAAGATGATTTATGATTAATTCAAAACAACATGAATAAATACACATTACATTTGACAAAGTAATTTGAATAGTAAAGGGTTAAACCATTATATTCTGTTAGCCTTTACAATGAGTTTTCCAACCCAAAAAATATTTCCTTGACTATTGTCCTATACTCAAGCCATCACCTCACTTCTCTGGCTGGCTAAACTTCCCAGTCTAAACTGTATTTCTTTCTCTGGTGAGTTTTACCAGCAGATTAATAGGAGAGATTTAGAAACTAAGATGGGATCTAGTTATGTAAATCTTTTTGTAGGCTACATTAGCATCAACATTTTTGCTCAGTTCATTGGATTAATTCCAGGCCATATGACTTAAATTGATGAGTACCCAACTCCATTTCATTTAGTTGAATTGAAAACAGGTGTACTCTGCATGTGAATTTACTTCTGCTGTCTCGAACACACCTGTCTGTTTCCTTGATATCTGTCTTTTTTAATAGCATCTACTTTTTCACTTCTTTATACTAGAAATCTACTGATAAGCCTTTAAAAGAGCTTCAACATGGTCAAACTGCATGCTAAAGATATCAGCCAAAATGCCTTCAAATAGAGAGGAATATAATAGACATAGTTATTCCTGATATTCAAAAAGTTGGAACGGTCAAGACTAGAATATTTTTCATCAGTGAATGATCTGGTGCTAAACAACAACTTTCTCGTTTTGCTCCTCATCCTACTCTCAACTAAATTCATCCCTTTTTCTCAATTTCTTTAACTCCACTGGTTATGCCCTTCTATAAAACACACTTTATGCACTCTGATCCCTAAACTGACCCTAATCTTTCCTGAACATCTTCAAAAAGAACAAGAATCTATGTGACCTCTTGATTAGGAGCTCATTTTTATCCCTCCATATCCTGAAAAGACATTCGAGCGAGATCGTTGCCAGTGCCGATGGACTGGCTCCTGTACAAGTGGCACGTAAAACACACCATTTCGAGTGTGGCTGTCGCCAGTATCCACTTGACCGGCCCTCGTGCCAGTGGCACGTAAAACACCCACTACACTCTCGGAGTGGTTGGCGTTAGGAAGAGCATCCAGCTGTAGAAACTCTGCCAAATCAGATTGGAGCCTGGTGTTGCCTCCTGGTCCACCAGTCCTCAGTTAAATCGTCCAACCCATGCTAGCATGGAAAGCAGAAGTTAAACAATGATGATGATGATGATATCCAACTCTGAACCTTCTCATTCTTGTTCCTTTACCAACCTAAATCACTATTATTGGCAATGTAACCAGTCTCTAATATATAAAAATATCGAAGGGTCATGGCTGGGATGCCTTTATTTCTACCATATGCTAATAAATCATTTCTATTTCCTCTATTCTCACAGCTGGAATGCCAGAAAGAAACTCAATCATACTTAAAATATGTGCGGAGTTTATTAGCAGAAGAAGAAGCCCGCAAGAAAGAGATGGAACGTATGATTCAGGAAGACATTGAGAATCAGTGGCAAAAACGGTTGAAGCAGTGGCGCTTAGATAGAGAGATGAGGAGAGTTCTGATGGATGATGTCTTCAGGATAAGGAGCCGACAGGTTATGGATAAATGTAAGTCTGCTTATTTTCAACATCATCGTTGGGATCAGTATAGTTATAAGCTAACTACCTTGCAGTATTTTAGTTACATACCTTTGGATTCTGAGTTCAAAATTGACCTTATTGTGATTTGAGCTTAGTATACCATTGAGGTTAATTTTGTTTTTCCAGGAGGTCAATAAAATGAGTACTAGTTAAATACTGGGTCCACTTTAATCAATTGTTCCCAAGTTTCTGGCCTTATATGCTTATGCTTATGCTTTGAATTATTGGTGTTGAGCTGGCAGAATTGTTAGCATTCCAGGAAAAATGCTTAGTGGCATTTTGTCCATTTGCACATTCTGAGTTCAAATTCTCTCGGGATTGACTTTGCCTTTCAGGGTCGATAAAATAAGAACCAATAGAACACTAGGGGTTGATGTAATTGACTTACTCTCTCTCCCTAAGCTGCTCGCCTTGTACCGAAATTTGGAAGCATTATCATTACTAATATTATTATTATTATTATTATCATTATTTGATTGAAGGTGTAGAGCTTCGAAGCATTTCAGCCATCTCTAGGTTCTGAGTTCAAATGCCACCAAGGTCAATGTTGCCTTTCATCCTTCCGAGGTCGATAAAATAAAAACCAATTGATGTCATTGGCTAAATCCCCTCCACTAAAATTTGATTGGTGGAATTGGTAAAGCATTAAACAAATCAATCAAATTTCAACTAGGTTCACAATGCCTTTTATCTTTCTGGGTGTCAATAAAACAAATATGAATCAAGTATTGGAGAGGAATCTCATTGACTGTACCTTCACCCAAATTAGTGATCTTGTGTATCTTTGTTAAAAGTGATTATTGTTGTTATTAATTTTTCTTCTCTCTTTACTATGTTACCATGTTTCAGTGGTTGCCATCAACATGGAGAGGGCAGAGGCAGAGAAAGAAAAAGAGCAAGTCCTTGGAGAAATTGAATGGCTTAAAGAGAAGGAAGCTGAAGAAATTCAAAAAGAACGGCAGAAAAAGTTGCAATACTTCCAAGATCTGCGAGGACAGATTGAGTTCAATACCGCTCATCAGGAGATTTTGAAGAATTTAGAAGAAGACAGTTACAAGAAGGAATTACAAGCTGAAGAAGATTTAAAGGCAAAGGTTGAAAACCTGCTTAAATCAAATGTCTCTCTCTGCAAGCAGGAACATCCTCTGAGACGAGCATTGAGCCAAGTGTGCTGAGCAAACTGGAAGGAATTGTTCAAATAAATGAACAGTACTTCCCCACCTACACCCTTTTCTCCACCCCTACCCATACCATCTTTGCTTTCCTTAATTCTAAGAGACATAAAGAGACCATCTAAGAGACATAAAGAGACCACACCACTTCACTTCATATTTACAGTTTATTGTTTATAGCCTTCTTTCATATTAAAACAATACAGTTTATCTGTTGTCTTGTAGTTTTGTTTTCTTTACCATTCTAGTTGTCATCATCATTATCATTGCCACTGCCACTCTCCTCCTCTTCCTCCTCCTTAATGTCAATATGTAACTCTCATCACCATTAGCTCCAATAGCAGTATTCATTGCCAACTACAGAACTGAAATAGCTTAACCAAAGGTAAACACCACTGCAAATACATTGTACCAGTACCATACATGGCAGGTGTACTTATACAAGCCGTCAGTGAATCTTCTGTGTGATCAGCTAACTTACTATGTATAACAGTCAAGTCTTCTTTCTCCATATTACATCCTATCTTAAAAAAAGGTTACATTGGAAAATGTAGTCTTAGATGCACTGTGCTTGAAAAAAGGGAATGACAGAGTTGTCACAGCTGGAATTCCTCTGGTTCCTTCTCATGGTACAGGACAGCAGTCGTAGTTATAACAGACAAGACAGTTGAAATACTTAACCGTCACACGTTCTCTAAATTGGTAGATGTCTGCTATCATGAGACACTATTTAACAATGTAAGTCGCATGAGCACTACATAATAGATTAGTTCTGAATTCAAATATCATCATAGACGAAAACCTCTGAGCCGAGGGATGAGGAATTAACACCAAGAAAACATGCTCAAAGTCATACTGTAACTATTTTGTTTTGGCATTTTGTAGACATAAGACAGTGCACGAATCAAAAAGAGAGCTAATTCCCCTCTCAAATCATACACAACAGTTTTTGACAAAGGACAGATACATTAGATTGTTGTAGTAAAAATGGTACTCTCTTTCCCACATGACAAAGCTGCTATAAAGTCAGACAGTCAGTCATTGTAGGAATCAGTAGTAGCAGAGTTGTTGTACGAGTTCTCAGTTGGAATCAGTGTCAGTTACGTGATATATAGGAGTTTGAGTTACCATCAAGGTAACGTTTCAATGTCATTGTCTTGCAGAGCTATCAGCAAAAGCATGATAGATGAGTCAAAGATAATAATACCGCCACAGCATAATAGTGGTGGCAAGAATATTACAGTGCAGACAATAACATACAAGTGGATGAGTATCCACATTATAACAGTGGTGACGTGAATGTAAACAATTCACGCGGACAGCATTGAAAGAAAAAGAAAAAAATTTTCAAGAGAAAAATAATTCACACGGATGACATCGAAAAATTGTTCATGTGGAGAAATTAAAAACTTGATACAGGAGTAACAAGCATTTTTGTTGTACATATTTTATGAAAAATCCATAAAATTATGGAAAACTTGTTAGAGGGTTTAGTTGAGTTGCAAAAACAGCAACAACAATAACTCAAAGAACAAGAAAACAACAAATGTTGCAGCAACAAATGCTACAACTAATGAAGCTGGTAATAATACCAGAAAATACATTTTTGCCAGACCTTGTAGCAAATTCAAAAAATGAATTTAAATGTGACCCGGAAGAAGGAATCACTTTTGAGGCTTATTACTGAAGATTTGAACAAATTTTTGAAAAAGAATGCCATGACTGGATGGACGGAATGAAAACACATCTAATTCTGAGGAAACTAGCAACAATAGAGCATGAGAAATACTGTAACTATATATTGCCTAAAAAGGTTTCTGACATAAATTTCACGGACACATATGACATTTTATGTAGGATGTTTAGTGACAAAAACATTGTTGTTCAACACGGAAATGTTTGAACATTGAACATTTACTGTCCCTTTTTCCATGCTGGCATGGGTTGGATGGTTCAACGTGAACAGATGAGCCAGAGAATTACACCATACTCCAATGCCTGCTTTGACATGGTATCTGCAATCAGGTGCCCTTCCTAACACCAACTACTTCACAGAGTGCACAGCACCGATGAAGTCACCAAATACCTGAAAGACAAAACTCTTCAACTGAATGGGGTAGAGTATTGAGGGATATGAGAAAAATGATAGAAGAGTAGTAACAGGTGTCTTGCTGAAGAAGAGAACACTCGGCTTCCCCATCTGGAAAGAAAGAGATATGACATCAAGGTACAAAGTGAATATGAAAGAAAGAATGATAAAAATGAAGGTATAAAAGACAGGAGAGTCAAATGTGGAAAGCATTTGATCATAAGTTGAATCATTCAGATTTGGAATTAAACATCAACAATAACAGTAATTATGGTAAAATTTTATTTTTGTTACAAATGGATCAAAACTCGTTGAACCTGTTTTTGTTCATTTTTACTTAGCTACATTAATTTATAAAATATAGAGAGATGATAATTTTTTTTTCTGTAATTTTTATTTATATATTTTTTTTTTTTTGTAAATGATATATGAAAATGTAGGAAATGGCAAGCCAAACTAATCAGTTTGTTTCAGTGACCAGGTATAATCTTGAAAAAAAAAAAAAAAAAAATTTCATAATTCTTTTTACAATTTTGATACATAAAAATAAATGGCATGGAATATTGTCAACAGAGCGAGATGATGTCTGATTTGGTATTGGTGAGTTACACAAATATGCCTTCGTTCACCTAATACTCAACAAACAAGACGCTCACACATATATATGATATTAAAAAAAAATGTAGATTTGACTCTACATTTTGTACTGAGTTCATGGTAAGATGTTTTAATCAAAGATTAATAAATGAAGTAGAGTTTGTGTGAATAAAACTCTGAGTAACAATGAAATGAATCATGAACAGTCTCCCATAGCATATATATATATATATATATATATATACACACACACAATATTGTCAATATCAGTTGTAACATCATGTGGAAAAGCTTCTTATATATATATATATATATATATATATATATATATTTATTCATTTCTCGATTTCAAAAAACCCAAAAATGTAACAAAAAAAAAAAAATTATCACCACCCCTGATCATTTAAAGTGGCTGAATACATCTGATGAACTGTTGTAACAAACATTCTCAGATTTAAAGCAAGCCATTGAATGCTTTGCACAAGATATACACTGCTCTTGTCGTGATATGAATCCATAAGCCATGAGTGCAGAAAATTAGACAACATCTCTTCCCCATGGATTTTGTTCAAGACATTTAGCTGTAAACTTCCAAAGAATCCTTGAAATGGAATGGAATGAGGTATAAATGATATTTAGTGGTGGACATTAACAAGAATGGTACACTTAATATGTAGCCTATTTTAATACCACCAACCGGTACATAGGTGCCTTTAGCAGAGTCCAGTGTGATAAAGCATTCAGACTAGGTCTCAAGTTTGAGAATAACTTATTCCCTTTCTCCTGCCAGTATTAGAGGCCCTGAAAAAAAAAAAAAAAAAAAAAAAAAAAAACTCATGGATACTGTCTTTTCTCTTACTAATCCACAAAATAGGGAGTGAACTTAAACACAGAATAGAATGTTTAAGCAGCAACCGTAACACAAGCAATGTAAATCACAACCAGGACTTAGATCCAAAGTTAAGGCTGATCAATACATGTATGCAATGAGGTAGACAGGACACAGATTTGAGGACGAGTATTGTTTTCTCCAAGTGGATTTGAATTCAGCTCAGGATACCCATTCTTCATTGGTAGATGACTGAGTTGTCCAAAAGTTTCAAGTTACATGCTTTGTTTATAAACAAACACACTGGTATCAAGATTTTCAGACTACTGACAGTTTCACTGATAGACACAAACCCTATCTTTTTCATTTGGGTTACTGTAATATGTACTCTCCTATCTGTGACAAAATGTGAATGTTATAACCAATGAGTAAAGAAATCAGTATCAAAATACATTTGTTCAGCCAAGAAGCATATAAAAATGCTGTATAAAAGAAAAGATAATTACCTAATGAATACTTTTTGTCGGCTCGTTAACCTTCAGCAGTTTAGTGTTTAGCATCATACACACATTGTGTGTATAATTTATTAGGAGGTAAAGAGGTGACTAATGATTCACTCTGTTGGTACTCAGAGTTTCCTGCCATATGCAGTTCAGGAAATGTTGAGATTAATAACAAATAGTTACAAGGTGTATTTTAGAAAAACCTTATATTTTTTTTGTTCCACGTACAGATAATATTTGCAAAATACACATTAGATGGCAATTTTTCTTTGCCTAGAAACCCAAGCTTCTCAAGATTACTGCTTACTCATTTAGTAAAATAACCAAGTGCCCCAATAATAGGTACAATATAGATTAACTGACTGCGTTTTATCAGACCATCAGCACTAGGAAGACTGTCTAGGTCAAGATAGTTCTTATTCACAGTTAGTTTGTAGACTGGCTGCCGATAATGTGGCTTGCAATACATCATCATCATTTAACGTCCGCTTTCCATGCTGGTATGGGTTGGACGGTTTGACTGAAGGCAGGCAAACCAGGAGGCTACACCAGGTTCCAATCTGATCTGGCAAAGTTTCTACAGTTGGATGTCCTTCCTCTCTGAAAGTGTAGTGGGTGCTTTTTATGTGCCACCAGCACTGGCATTGGCTATGCTTGAGTGGTGTTTTTTATGTGCCACGTTTATAAATATATGTGCTGTCTCTCCTACACCCAGAATCATTGCACCAGGTTCCATTTTGAAGATTACGTTTTTGTAATCCGAAAGTAGAAGATTGCTACAAAATATTCATTGAACAAGAGACAGTGAAAAATGAAACTTTGACCTAAAACTCTGACATTTTTCTGATTGCTATTATACAGCTATTCTAAAATGTGACTAAGATACTACCTGCAATGTAATTCAAAGGGTAAACTGCCATGGGATAATTTTAAATCTTGGTGCTGGATATATAATTTAACAAAGCAGGGAGAAAGACAGTATTCACACAATGCACTACAATTACTGTTACACAAGGTTAAAAGCTCTCTACCAATGGCTCACAATGAACTGTTGACAGTTCTTTATTTTATAGCAATATGCCAGTCCACTTTTAGTCACTTGAAGGGTGGTTGGAATCCTTCCACAACAAATAAATATAGAGAAATATTTCTCTTGTTGAGTATATATAAACATTTCTAAAGTAAAAAAAAAATACCAGTGGAACATTCCCATCAGAACTTCTGCTAAATGCAAACATAACAGGTCTGATAAAGTGTTTGGAACAGAAACGAAACATTTTGTTCAATTACTGTGGTCATCTGCCCTTCAGATGTGAAAATTTCTTTCAAAATCACATAGAGAATATTTATGGACAATCGATTCAAAATCTACAAATTCTCTGTCCAGATTACAAATTCCCTGTTGTACCCATAAACATTGGTGCACTCAGTTTTCTTAAAAAATGTCTAAGTAGCAATCTTGAAAATCTGAGATTTTCATATACAAAGAGTAGTAAGCTAACATGCATATTGCAGTTATAATATACAAGCAGAACAGTAAAAATATGCAAGGCTTTTTTAATATTCAACTCTTCACTCTTATTTTTACCTAATTTATAGTGAAGGAGCACTGTTTCTATGTTAGAAACTAGCTTGTTTCTTTGATAGGAAGAGTTCAAACAATTGAAAAACAAGGTAAACATAATTACACTAATAAACATGCAAAAATATACATACACATACATAAATATACTAATAAAAATATGCATATGCCAATGTAAATATGCAAACATACTCATAAATACACATAAATACGCAGGAGTGGCTGTGTGGTAAGTAGCTTGCTTACCAACCACATGGTTCCGGGTTCATTCCCACTGCGTGGCACCTTGGGCAAGTGTCTTCTGCTATAGCCTCGGGCCGACCAAAGCCTTGTGAGTGGATTTGGTAGACGGAAACTGAAAGAGGCCCGTCGTATATATATGTATATATATATGTGTGTGTGTGTGTGTGTGTTTGTCCCCCCAACATTGCTTGACAACCGATGGTGGTGTGTTTATGTCTCCGTAACTTAGCGGTTCGGCCAAAAAGAGATCGATAGAATAAGTACTAGGCTTACAAAGAATAAGTCCTGGGGTCGATTTGCTCGACTAAAGGCGGTGCTCCAGCATGGCCGCAGTCAAATGACTGAAACAAGTAAAAGAGTAAAAGAGTAAGTACATACATAGACATATATGTATACATGAGCTTATGAAGATCTGTTAACTTAAAAAGCTTAATAGAAAATGTCTTTAAAATCTGTTATATTTTTCCTACAGCATAACTGTAAGATGGAACCTCTCCATCTAAACACACACATATGTATACTTATACACACACACACACTTACTTTACATACATATACACACACAAAAAAACAAAAAAAACTTACATAATATATACATATTGTAAATAAAATTTTCTGTCAGTTTTAGTTAACTAAACTACCTATTTGATGAATAAAGTGCAAGTGGCTAAGTATCTTTCTTTTTTTGTTTTATTTGCTGGGTCTGGAAGAAGAGGCAGTGTCCATGGCATGTACAGCCTTTACAGCTCCTCAAAGACTATTGAAACTGATGCTGTTAAAGTACTCCTTGAACCATTGCAAGTGAACACCAATGAAAAAGACATGTCCAAAATGTTGAATTTCCACCAGCCAATGGCAACATCACTGTACTCTTGGTCAAATTTTTTTGTGAAATTATACATATATATGTGTTTGCATACATGTGTGTGAGTGACTTTTTTTTTACATATATTACACAAAGAGGTCTGCTGGAGGGAAATTTATAAAAATAATTTTTAAAAAATGAAATTTTTTTCACATCAAAAAACAATGATTAATGGTTATCCCTTAGGTTTTCACAATGAGTATTCCAGTTCTTCAATCAATAAATCTACCAATTCCTTGTATCATAGTGTATGTGGGTAAATATTCCATAGAGTATTGCATCATTAATCTCATACTCTGCATGACAGTGCATATGGTAAGATTGACCTTGTTGTATTACAGGTACAGTCCAGCCAACAGGCTTCTACATAGCTTTTCTGTCAACACAGTTTCTTTCACAAGGTTTGGGCCAACCCAAGGCTAGGCTATAGAAAACACTAACCTAAGGCGACACACACTAGATTTAAACCTGAAAACCTGTATTTACAAAACGAAATCCTTAACCATTTAACCATAAATGCAACTTAATGACTATTAAAACACTCAACCACATTTCATAAGAAATAAGCTTCTTGATTATATATGATCATAATATTAAGAATTCTGAGGCAAAGGTTGTTTGTGATTTGTTTTTTTTTTGTTTTTTATGTTTTTTCAAGTGTGTTAGAATATTTACAATTTGAATACTAGCCTGCAATAAAAAAAAATGTATTGTTATAACTACCTGAGAAGAGACATTTGTTGAAAAAAAGCTTTCCAAAATGTATTTTCAAATTCTATAGAATTCAAAAAAATCTCAAGTACACTTGAGATGAATAAAGGTTTTCAAAATGTTTTGTTTTTATTTGAGAATTTGTCTTCTTCCCTTACTTTACTGTTTCACATCTATTTCTTCTTTTTTTCTTTTGTTTTGGTGGTGGTGGGGTTCATATCTGCACAAGTATGGTGGTTTTTCTGAAGGGGAACTTTTTTTTTTATAGCAAGATGCTTGCACTTCTTAACTACTAACTACTCAACCAGAAAGAGAGAATTGAAAGTTTTTTTTTCTTTATTCAGTCGAGCAGTTAAGTATATTTATATATCTTGCTCTGCAATGCAACATAATAGCTTTAATAGGATTCGAACTTATGACTATGTGTTTAGGTAGATCATCACCTTTATCTCACAACCATTGTACCTTATGTTTCATGGAAACATTTTTTTGATTTTTATATTGTATGAACGAATCTCATAAATTTAATGGCTTAGGAAAAAGGTAGTACCCACAAATTAGGCTGGTCCTCTGGTTCAGTTTGAACATGTATAAGTCGCTGTCACCATCATCATTTTAACATCCATTGATGATGATGATGATGATGACATCAATGTACAGATGTTGATGTCTGCAGGAAAACTGCTGGAGGGAATTACAGAGGTTTGATGTCCTTGGGTGTGAGGATAGGGTAAAATGTGGTTAGTGTGGTGGTCTGAGGGAGTGAGACACAGTAGGTGGTGGTGATGAAAAGAGAAGAGATAAAAGTCAGATGGAGATTGGTTGAGGTATGCAACTAGCTAGTTCAGAAGATAATGGGATTAAGTGGAGATAATGTATTGAGCCACACTTGAAGACTGTCTTCAGGTAAGTAGGAAATATCAGTTTGAAAGTGCTTATGTTATATTCATGATAATATCTGACCTGAATATGACATACTAATGAAATACTTGTCAGTTATACATCGCAGTTGCTACTTCCGGCACTGGGTTGTTTCTGTTCATTGGATCTATCAATGGCAAATAAATTGACCAAGAGAAGTGCAAGCATATGCAGGTACCGCTATATCAGGGATTCTCAACTATTTTTTACTTATGGACCCCTTTAATTACTATTTTATTCTGGTGGACCCCCGTAGTCATTCAATGTTGAAAAACTAGTATTATAGAAACTTTTTTCAGCATTTCTATTTTGTTTAACACACACTAACTTGTGTTGGTTGAACTATGTAAACTGTTAGAGAAAAAAAAAACCTAGCTGTTTCTTGTAATACATACCAATAAATACATTTAAAACAAAAATTTTTTCAGGGACCCTTAAAATACAATTGTGGATCCCCAATTGATCTATTTTGTTGTGTGGACCCCAGCCCATAAATGTTATCTGGATTCTCAGGGACCACACGGCCCCTGAGGGTCCATATGGACCCTGGTTGAGAACCATTGCCCTACACAGTTTCTTGATCTGCTTCAAATAACAGCCAAATCTTTCCTCGATAACACTCTATTGTCATGAAAAAAGTGAAGGGCACAAATGAAGGTACCTTGATACCTTGAAGAATGGGATGATCACAGAATATCTTTGATCATGTCTGCTCAGTCAGGCTTGACCTGACACTAATCAATAACAGCCATGAGCAAAGTTGTGCAGCTAAAAGAGAGAGTGGATGGTTAAGTGGATAATCAACCATATGGTTGGAGTTTGTATCTCATCAAAGACACAGTGTTGTCTCTGATCTAATACACTTGAAAATCTCCAACTACACAGTTCAGCTATTTGTAAATAAGCCAACAGGCTTCCACATAGCTTTTCTGTCAACACAGTTTCTTTCACAAGGTTTGGGCCAACCCAAGGCTAGGCTATAGAAGACACTAACCTAAGGTGACACACACTAGATTCAAACCTGAAAACCTGTATTTACAAAATGGAATCCTTAACCATTTAACCATAAATGCAACTTAATGACTATTAAAAAATTGTCCCTACCTCATAGGGACAACTCACACCACTAAGTAGCACAATAAAAATGACAAGTAACCCATTAACTTGAACTGCTGGATTCAACTTCTCATGTGGGCATGGAAAATGCAATGCGAACACTCCACCATATATATATATATATACATGTAGGCTCTTATTAAACTACTGTCCATCTCAAAACACACTTTTTCTTAGCTGCACCCATGTAAAAACAAGGTTAAAAAGGCCACATCCATAATTTTCCTGTCACACATTTTTTTCTCTTTAATTGCGGGGTAAGGCTGGGTACCCATAGCATTTTTAGAACCTCTTAAACTACAATTTAGAGACAGTTGGGGAAATTAACTTTATTGAGTCTATGTCTAGATCCTAGTTTCTCCCTAGAACTTCCCATTTCTGGATCTTCCTACCACTCCTTGTTTTTCTCAATTACATCAAATTCCATTTATTTATTGTTTCCATTTATCTACACACTACTTTTCGTTGTATTTGTATAGAATGACATGATAGAAGTGAAATTTTGGACAGATGATGTTAGCATTGTGTCACTGTTGTAAGAGACTGACTGCCTGGCAGTTGAAAAGAGACAGTTTGTCTCTTCACACTTCTCTCTGAATCATTTGATAGAGAGAAATGAGATGAAAATGTGGCTAGCCTCATTTTCAACTCATAGTTTAGTAAAGGTGATAAAAATTTTTTGAATTTCCAATATTTTTGGTGATATTTTCACAACACTTTTATGTGATATAAAATAGGAATTGACACAAGGAAGCAGAGGGAGGCAGGAAGAAAGATTTTTATTTGTGTAATTGACTTACTAAAACTCATGTTAGTAACAGATAAATTGGGAAATATTTATCTGAGAATTTTAAGATCCCTTGTTTCCTAACAGAAAAAAAAGACATTTAGACTGTTAACTAACCTTTTCTAATCTATTCTATTTTTATTTTTCATTGATTTAGTCTCCATTCATTACAAGACAGTGACACACACACACATATATGTAAAGCTAAGATCCAAGGACCAAGGTGCAGGAAGTTAGTAAGCTTCGAGCAGTCCGTAGAAGGTATAAAAAAACAACTTTCAGGAACAATAATGGTTCATTGATGTAGAAGGTTGTAAATTTTTCCCATACTGAAGTTCGATAAGCTGAAAACTTCATTTGATTAAGGCATCTTTGGCCCAATGTGTAGCTAGCGGATTACCCCTCGTTTGGGTAATTACTACATCTGAGGCTCTGCCAGCTATGAAACATATGTAGCCTGGTTTTTATCTACTCCTTCCCTAATTTTGGATATATATATATGATGATATATCATGATATATCTAAGCTGGGACTAAATCCCCAAATTTCTTTACATAAGGCTCAATATTTTGACCTAATAAAACATGAACTAGTACGTAATTTTTTTGTTTTACTCCAAATTGAAATTTGGATCACAAAGATAATAAAAACATATGTCAATGAATGCTCAGACTTAATCAATTCTAAGGATAAGAGAAAAGTTCTGGTTGTATTGAAAGTCTTTAGCAGTGGAAGCATAACAGTATCAATTAGTAATAAATCCTAGTACACAGACTCAGTTTCCCAACAGTTGAAGAAATTCTTTCTTTTATTAATAACCAGACTAATCCCAGATTATCTATCACACCCATTAGTCTAACAATATAATTAATAATAAAAATAATAAAGATTAAGCACTAAAGAATAAGCACTAAACCATAAATTTTGGAGGTGGGAATAAATCAATCCAGCATTTGACTGGTGCGTTATTTTGTTGATTTTTGAAAAATGAAGGATAAAATTGGTCTTGGTGGGATTACATGTATTCCTTTTATCTTTGGATTTTGCTTAGACCATATATTTACAACTATATATATATATATATATACTCATTTATTGTGCTTTTAATTATTAATTTTTCTATATGTGACAGTGGATTTTCATCGATGAGTTCATGAACCTTGGTTCTTTTCCCTAAAACTATATATTTATATATATTTTACTCTGTGAAACTTAATTTAATTTTAATTTTTAATAAATTGATTTTAATTGAGTTTTTACCTGTAATTTTGGATTTTATCCCTAATATTATTATTATTATATATATATATATATATATATATATATATATATATATATATATATATATACATATATATATATATAGGAATATATATATGGTATATGTTTAATACATTTATATTACATATATTCTTTGAGAGAATCATCCTACCTTACTAAATCACAGCTTACCAGCAAACAAGCAAAGGATATACATTGAGTATGTGTGGTTGATAATGTTTACAACACTGGATTTATTTTGATTCTACAAATAATAATAATAATAATAAATCCTGAAATTTGGTGGGGTGGGGGCAGACTGATTACCTCGACACCAGAGCTCAAGCGGGTACTTATTTTATTGACTCCAAAAGGATGAAAAGTAAAGTCCAACCATGGCAGAATTTGAACTCAGAACAGAAAGATGTATGAAATGTTGCAAAGTATTTTGTCTGATGTAGTAATGATTCTTCCAGTTTGCTACCTTATCAATAATAACAACAACAATAATCTTTTCTGATATTGACACAAGGCCAGCAGTTCTGAGGTAGAGAGAGTAAGTTGATTATATTGAACCCCAGTGCTTAATTGGTACTTATTTTATCAACTCTGAAAAGATGAAAAGCAAAGTCAGCCTCTGCAGAATTTGAACTCTGAATGTCAAGACAAATGAAATACTGCTGCTAAGCATTTTGTCCAGCATGCTAACGATTCTGCCAGCTTGCTACCTTGATAATAATGATACTAATGATGATGATAATGATGAGGATTTCTAATTTAGGTACAAGGCCAGTAATTTTGAATGTTAGAGAATAGTCAATACCATAATCCTCAGTGGTTGACTGGGTACCTTATTATGTATAATCACCCCAGTGTGATGAAAGAAAATGGTGACTTCGGTGGGATTTGAAGACAGAACACAAAAATCCAAAAGAAATGCCACTAAGCATTTTTTTCCGATGCTCAAACAATTCTGTCAGCTTGCTGGCCTTTCATTATAATCTCAGTGCAAAACCAACAATTTTAAGGGGTACTTGACAGGTAATTTATTTCATTGATATTGGAAAGATGATAAGGTAAGTTGATCTTGGTGAGAATTTGAACTCAGAACCTAATAAGCATTTTCTTTGAAATTTCAACAATTCTACCAATCCACCACTCCAATAATAATAACCTTTTCTACTCTAGACACAAGGCTCAATATTTTGGGGGAGGGGGCCAGTCAATTAGATCGATCGCAGTATGCAACTAGTACTTAATTTATTGACCCCGAAAAGATGAAAGGCAAAGTCGACCTTGGTGGAATCTGAACTCAGAACGTAACGACAAATGAAATGCCGCTAAGCATTTCACTCGGTGTGCTAATGTTTCTGCCAGCTCACCACCTTAACCCGAATAATAATAATAATAATAATTCTTTCTACTATAGGCAAAAGGCCTGGAATTTGAGGTAGGGTGGGTGGGGTCGATCACATCGACTCCCAGTATTTGACTGGTACTTAATTTGTCAGCCCTGAAAGGATGAAAGGCAAAGTCAACCTTGGTGGAATTTGAACTCAGAATGTAAAGACAGACGAAATGCCGCTAACCATTTTACCCAATGTGCTAAGGATTCTGCCAGCTTGCCACCTAATAATAATAATAACAACAATAATAATCCTTTCTGCTATAGGCACAAAATCTGGAATTTTGAGGAAGGGGACTGATCGATTACTTTGACTCTAGTGTGTGACTGCTACTTATTCTATCAACTGCAACAAGATGAAAGGCAAAGCTGAACTCAGAATGTAAAGATGGATGAAATGCCTCTAAGCCAGTGATACCCAATGTCAAGCATGTGCCCCACTGGTGGGGCCTGGAAAATTTTTGGTGGGCTGTGGGACTCAAATTTTTTTCTTTTTTAGTGGGACATGGAATTGCCAAAATTTTTTTCTGAGTGAATAATATACTTTTTTTTGTACTCACTACTTAATAAAAGAGTTACTGGTAGATTCTTTTTTTTATTAAATAATTGATAAAATATTAAAAATAAAGTTGCTTTTTTAACCAACCACTGGTGGGGCATACATTTTTCTGGTAAGTTATAGTGGGGCCTGGGGGAAAATAGATTGGGAAACACTGCTCTAAGACATTCTGCCTGTCATGCTAACAATTCTGCCAGCTTGCTGCCTTAATAATAACAACAACAATAAAAACAATAATAATAATAATAATAATAATAATAATAATAATAATAATAATAATAATAAAAAGGATACTAAATATGGAGACCTGAGAATTGAGATCGCTAAGATGTGGCAGCTACAAGAGTTAAACATAAAGGTTATCCCTATTATCATTGGAACATTGGGTTCAATACTACCCAAACTGAAAAAAAACATCTGAAAACCTTAGAAATACCCTACAATCTAGATGCATTGCAAAAGTCGGCATTGCTTGGAACTGCACACATATTGCATAAAATACTGTCTGTCTGAGGTCCTTGTTGTGACTTGACAAACAGTACAAACCCCCGGTAGACTCAATATCTTCTATCAACAACCTCACGATACTGTATACTGTGCAATGGCTATAATAATGATGATAATAATAATAATCCTTTCTACTAAGAGGCACAAGGCCTGAAATAACATTTCTCCCAATGCTCGACTGCTACTTATTTTATCGACCCTGTAGGATTGAAAAGCAGCAGATTCAACCTGTCCAGTATTTGAACTCAGAATGTAAAGCCTGAAGAAGTCCCACTATATATTTTGTCTGGCATGCTAATGATTCTGTCAGCTTGGTAACTTTATAATGACGATAATAATAAACTCAACAAGTCTACTATTTCCATGAAGCTGTAAGAACTATTCTGTTAGTATAATCACCAGGGTTACAATGGGTGTCTTGGGTATTGATATCTGTGATGTGCGTGTGTGTGTGTGTGTGTGTGTGGGTGTGTGTGTGTGTGTGTGTTTGCATATATGGATGAATTATAGCTGGGCATGCATAGATATAGAAAAGTACTTGTGAAAATATAGAAACTATTCCAGGTAATGCAGGTAACCATAGTTACACATGGAATGTATGTATCTGGGAATGCGTGGCCATGCAAAGTTATGGGTAGATAATTGAGGGGGTTGTGCAAGATGTGTACATACGTATATATATATATATATATATATACACACACACACATACATACATCATCAGTCCATATATCAGAAAAAGAAGCATACTCTAAAGCAGGGGTTTTCAAACTGTGGTCCCCAGACCACAGGGGGTCCGCAAGGACAAGACAGGGGGTCTGTGGATAGCAAATACTTTTTATGGGCAATTTGATTTTATATATGTTTTTAATCGAAATCTTTTAATTGACAATAAACTTATTTGCTAAATACTGTAAAATAAATAAATGTAAAAATATATGTTATTTTAAGCAAATATTTATGTATAAATTTCATAAGCGTTTATAAGGGGGTCCCTAAGGTAAAGTCTGAAATATAAAAGGGTCCGCAAGTCAAAAAGTTTGAAAACCCCTGTTCTAAAGCATTAGAGAAGTGATGAATTTTTTTTTTTTTAGAACTTAAAAGTTATGGTTGGTCATAGAGTAACCATTGGTTTCACACATATAAAGAGTTATGTATTTCTTCCCTTAGTTCTAGAGCAGTTACACATCTTCAGCTATTTGAGTCTGATGAGTTGCCTATATTGTAAAGTGCTTAAAAGATGTGAAACCAATGGTCAATGTATGACCGGCCATAACTTTTGACTCCTTAATATATATACATATATATTTGCAGAGAGAGTGTGAGAGAGAGAGAGAGACACCCCAGTGTGTGTATATATCATATCAGTATTGGTGGGTATATATTAATATCACTTTGCATACAATAGAAAAGCTATTTAGTAAGTATCAGATCCTTGAAATTGTTAACACACCCTGAATACAAACATCTAGAATCTGACAGAGATTATTTAGAAACATTGATGAAGCTTGTGATTACACACATACACACAGAGAAGCATATGATTATTAATAGCGTTGTCATCTTACCTATGACTAGGTATTTAGATTCGTTTGTGCCACATTCATAGCAGCAGATAAAAAAACTGTTAATGTTAATTTTTTCAGATGTTTCTTAATTGCAGTTGGTACAATACAGAATTTCATTTCTGTTAGAAATGAAGAAGAGATAACATGTGAAATATGTCAGCATTCTTAACCAATCAAAGCATACAAATATCCATACATATGCCATACATATTAGTGACATGTAACATACATACAACATGCATACATTTATATACAAGAGACACTGCATACTCGTATGCGTGCATTCTGAAACCTTCGTAGAAAAGACATTAGAAAGACATTTGAAGTAAGATAGAAACATACAAGATGTCAGCTAGTTTTGCTAAGAATTTAAACAAGTCTCTTGTTCTGCATTATTTTGGTTTGATTCCTGCTTTGCTAATCGAGTTTGTAGAGCCAGACCTCTACAGGGGTAACACTTGGGGAAAAGTGTAGTGGTTAAGAAGATAAGAACACATATCCAACTTGATATTAGTTTTACCCAGACTGCAGGCCAGTTGAGTCCAAATTTAACCAGATCTGTCTCATCGGGTCTGTTAAAAACAATAGAAAGCAAAATATGTTATGCATAACAACAACAAAAAGTTTGAATAATCTGTTGAAGATAAAGAGAAGCTAAGATTTGAAACTAGTTAATTCTCCATTATAGTTGACCTGTTAGTTGCAACACAAATGGTTAACCTAACTTCTGACAAGAAAATTGCATGCATTTAAGCACCAGTGAAAACATTAAAAAAAAATATTATGAGCAAACAAGGATTTCTGCTACATGATTGCTAGAAATAACAGCTAATTTCTCATTGGCTCAATAGCAAATATGATGATGGTAACGATGATGGTAGTGATGGTGAGGTGGTTGACGGTGGAAAGGTTGACGGTGGTGAGGTTGACAGTGATGAGGTTGACGGTGGTGGCGATGAGGATGATGGTAATGATGGTGGTGATGATGATAGTGAGGATGGCAGTAGTGATGATGAGGGTAGTATTGATGGCAGTGGTAGTGACGACAGTGTTGATGACAATAGTAATGGTAATGATGATGATGACAACGATGGTGATGAATCAACATAACTAAGAAAAATAAAAGAAGGAAATAAAGCACACAATGGTCTTACCTGTGCCAGTTAGTCAACTGCATCATGATGTAAAGACTGGCAAAAGAGAAAACTAAGTGGAAAAATGAATAACTGTAGATGACACCAGTAGCTTCATTGTAGATTACCTGTTGTCCTCCAAAGTCTGTCGGGTTAAAACCTAGAATGAATGAATGAATAAATAAATAAATAAAACACATGAATGAATAACTGGAAGGATGAATGGAATAGATATAGAGACATATAAGCCTTGTGAATGAATTTGTTAATTGGAAACTGAAAGCCTATCCAGTAAAGTGGTTGGCATTAGGAAGGGCGTCAAACTGTAGAAACCAAGCCAAAACAGACTAAGGAACTTGGTGTGCTCCCTGGCCCTGCCAGTTCTAGTCAAGCCATCCAACCCATGCCAGCATGGAAAATGGGCGTTAAATGTTGATGATGAGATGATGGTGCGTGAGTGTGTGTGTGACTCCTTGACTTGACATCAGATGGTAGTTGTAAATGAGTATCACTGTCATACAAGCAGTGTCATTTGTTTCCAGTGTTCTGCAAGAAAAATGTCCGGAGAAATATTACTTTCCTTGGAAACAGGTGATGGTTGGTGACAAGAAGGGCATCTGGCCATAGAAAATTTGCTTCAAATATACTCTGTCCAACCCATGCACGCATAATAAAGTGGATGTTATATGATGTTGACAATGTTGCTGTTGATGATGATGATGATGATGATGATGATGATGATGACGATGACGATGACGATGAAAGAGCATGCTAAGAACAGAGACAGGTAAATAGTAGAAAAAGATCTAATAATAAGAATCTAGAACATGAGTCATTCCTTTAGTGCAGTTCACTCTATTACAAACATCAAGACCATACCTCTGATTTGTACATAGCACAGTCTCATCTTTATTTGTTTTAAAGATATTTCTGAATATGTATAAATAATGTCTGCATGTAAAATGATGTCATCAGTTTAAAAGTATGTTATTTTAGATACATCAGCAAGAAGTTTGGTGACACAAAAAGAAAGACTGTCAAAGAATTGGAAAGAAAATTTTTTTTTAGGTGAAAGAGATGCAGTCAACACTGTTAGGTGGTTGGCTTTTGGAAGGACATCCAGCAGTAAAAACTAGGCCAAAACTGACCTTGCCTGTTCTTGTGCCATGTAAAAAGCAGTCAGTACACTCTGCTGGGTGGTTGGTGTTAGGAAAGGTATCCAGCCATAAAAACCCTGCCAAAACAGACACGGAAATCTGGTGCAGGCTTCTGTCAAACAGTCCAACACATGCTGGCATTGAAAGTGGACGTTAGATGATGATGGCGATGATGTAGAAGTAGAAATGGCTATCTCCCATTCTGTTATTGCAATCTTAAGCAAAAATGTTTGATCTATTGATCACTAAAAAGTAATTATTTGAAAACAACAGAATATTATTGTTGTGATCTCTTTATAATAAGAACTAACCAAATACTGGGGTAAATATAATTAATTACACCCTTAATAATGGTGCTGCAGAATGGCCACAGTCTAATGACTGAAAAACGTATAAGAATGAAGGAATATGTGGTCAATATTTATCTTTTATCTTTTCTACTTGTTTCAGTCATTGGACTGTGGCCTTTAAGAGTTTTGTTCAAACAAAAATCAACCCCGGTACTTATTTTCTTAAGTCTTGAACTTATTCTATCATTCTCTTTTGCCAAACCATTAAGCTACTGGGATAAAACAAACCAACACCAATTGCCAAGCTGTAGTGGGGTTACAAGCACATACATATATTCAAACACAGACACAAATACACAAACATACACAAATGCACACACAGATATATATATGACATGCTTCCACACAGTTTCTGTCTACTGAATTCATTTGCTAGGTATTAATTGTCCCAGGTCAATAGTAGAAGATATTTTCCCAAGGTACTGCATAGTGGGAATGAACCTGAGACTATGTGGTTGCAAAGAGAGTTCCTTAACCACACAGTTATGTTGCTATGAAAGCAATAAGATAAAATCTGAAGGGAGATAACCGATGGATATCATTCATCTGCTTTGTTTTATGGTACACCAATGTAAACTTCTACTTTCCTTATTTCAAGTCTAACTCCTGTCAATGAAGACCTTTACTGCCCTATTGATTTTAGGGATTGTCCCTATCAAGGAAATATTTGCATTTGATGGAAGCTTATTTTTGCTATAAAGTGTGGTTATGTATTTCGTTTTTGGATTTGGTTTGCAAGACAGAACGCAACGTGAATAACGGACAGAGTCAAGACTATTGAAAAGGTTGCAAGACGCAACGAAAATTTTAGGAAAATAAAAAAATAATAAGTGGAAACTTTAACGGTGAGTGAGTTAAATTTTAAGGCACGATAAGAAAATGACTCTCCCCAGACACAACAGAGTGTGATTATGTAGTTATACGCATTACTATCAGTGTTGACCTTATATGCAAAGCTGAGTAATACTTGAGCCACACAGCTTAGTCCTTGTTGCAGTGTGGTGGTTTGTGTGCTTCAATGACCCAGGGAGTTATTCCAATGAAGTGCAAGCTCCTGGCAGGGCCTCCCATGCTGGGCAGGTCAAAGGATTGAGGATAGACTAATATGGATCATATGATGAAGGTGCATGGCTAAGTGGTTAGCGTCTCAAGCCCATAATCATGAGGTAGTGACTTTGGTTCTCGGACCAGGCTGTGTGTTGTGTTCTTGAGCAAGACACTTTATTTCCCATTGCTTCAGTTCACACAGCTGAAGAAATGAGTTATGACGTCACTGGTTCCAAGCTGTATTGGCTTTTGCCTTTCCTCTGGATAACAGCAATGCATGGGTGACTGCTGGTCTTCCATAAACAACCTTGCCTGGACTTGTGCCTTGGAGGGTAACTTTCTAGGTGCAATCCCATGGTCATTCATGGTCTTTAATATGGATCACCTCTTTCTAGAGGTAAAAATGGATTGCATAGGGCCAACAACCCTGCTTAGAAAAATGCAAAGTTACAGAAACATTGATGAGAATTCAAAACCAATAGGACTGGGAGAGAAAGGCCTTTCCTCAGGGAAACGGTAACCCAGAGTTGAGGACAGTGGAGAAAAGTTGTCAGTGGCCTATGTTCCATAGGAAGTGAAGGGCTTAAATGAGTGAATGTAACTTAACTGAAGATCATCAGTTATGAATCATTGGTTGCTTTCGGATCAAACAATCCATGGTACATCTTTGTTTACTGCTGAAATCAGCTCTTTAATGTGTACAAACTAGAAATCTTTCTTGCACATTAACTACATTCTGAATGATCTTTGAATTGCAGTGGGATACAGATAACTTTAATAGATTTGTCTTTGAGAAAGAACTAAGTATCTCATGGACAAGACTGCTTTCATCATCATCATCATCATCATTTAATATCCATATTCCATTCTGGTATGGGTTGGATGGTTTGACAGGATCTGATAGGTCCAAGGACAGCATCATGCGCCGATGTCTGCTTTGGTATGGTTTCTATAGCTAGTTGACCTTCCTAATATTGACTGCTTTGCAATATGTAGTGGATGTTCTTTTTCAGATCACTGGTGCCAGTAAGCTTGTCATGCAGCTTGCAAGACTACAAACCCCAAGTGGTGGTTTTCAAGACTACGAACCCCAAGTGGTGGTTTGCAAGACTACGAACCTCAAGTGGTGGTTTGCAAGACTACGAACCTCAAGTGGTGGTTTGCAAGACTACGAACCTCAAGTGGTGGTTTGCAAGACTACGAACCTCAAGTGGTGGTTTG
>NC_068988.1:53721228-53724692 GCF_001194135.2 Octopus bimaculoides
CTCAAGTGGTGGTTTGCAAGACTACGAACCTCAAGTGGTGGTTTGCAAGACTACGAACCTCAAGTGGTGGTTTGCAAGACTACGAACCTCAAGTGGTGGTTTGCAAGACTACGAACCTCAAGTGGTGGCTTGCAAGACTACAAACCTCAAGTGGTGGTTTGGGTGGAGTAGTTGGCTTTATGCTAAGAAGGTAGTGGTTAAAGTATGCGAGAAAAGGGTGGCTATGACAGAAGGAGAATTAATCAAAGCAATTTTTAAAATTAAAAATCTGAAAAAAAATACTTGAATCCAACTGAAATGTTTGGGGGAAAATTCCTTATTTGATAAAGCTTAATCATGAGATTACCAAGTTATCTAATGTAACATCTGCACCAGAGATATCTTATTTTGCTACAAACTGTATGCATGTCTGGGTATCTGTAGTAGTATATAACAGTCATGATATGAAAGAGAATAAAAAATAAGATGAAATTGTAAAACTTACGGTTTTTATAGCAACAACAACATGAAGTTTCTTCAGACTGGAAATAAATAAAGAAATAAAAATAAGTAAGGAAAAAATATAACCAAAATTAATTTCTTTGGAGTCAGCACAAGACTATTAGTTAGGAGCTATGTAATAGCTATATCCATTTTCCCATTTTTCACAATAAGTGTGATAGTTCACTTATTCAAACAATTATTTACATAACTATATTTCTATGAAGCACATTAAAAAAAATTCCTGATGAAGCTCTAGCAAGCCACATATAACATACCAGGCAATATTCTAGCCATTAATTTATAAAAACATTATTATTATTATTATGATCATAATGATGATGATGATTATATCTGACATACTCAGCTTATTGCTTGAGGTATCATTAATGTATTAATTATTCACTTTCTGATTATTATCATTATTATTTATCATTTATTATTATTATTATTATTATTATTATTATTATTATTATTTTTTTTTTGCATATAATGCAAAGATGGCAATCTGGTAGAATTGTTAACACCTTGGACAAAATGCTTAGCAACACTTTTTTCTGGTTTCACATTCTGATTTCAAATTCTGGAAATTGTTGATTTTGCCATTTCATCTTTTCAGGGTTGATGAAACAAGTACCAGTGGAATATTGAGGCTGATGTAATCAACTAGCTTCCTCCTACAAAATTTCAGGCCTTGTGCTTATGATAGAAAGGATTATTATTATTATTATTATTATTATTATTATTAAAAAGGCAGGGAGTTGGTAGAATTGTTAGCATGCCAGGCAAAATGCTTAGAAGTATTTCATCTGCCGCTATGTTCTGAGTTCAAATTCCGTCGAGGTCAACTTTGCCTTTCATCCTTCTGGGGTCAATAAATTAAGTACCAGTGAAACACTGGGTCAATATAATCAACTAGTTCCCTCCCCTCGGATTTCAGACCTTCTGCCTTTAGTAGAAAGGATTTGACTCTTGTGCAGGTGACACGTAAAATACACCATTTCGAGCGTGGCCGTTGCCAATAAGACGTTCGAGCGAGATCATTGCCAGTACCGCTGGACTGGCTCCTGTGCAGGTGGCAGCACATAAAGTACACCATTTTGAGCGTGGCTGTTGCCAGTACCACCTGACTGGCCCTCGTGCTGGTGGCACGTAAAAGCACCCACTACACTCTCGGAGTGGTTGGCGTTAGGAAGGGCATCCAGCTGTAGAAACTCTGCCAAACCAGATTGGAGCCTGGTGTAGCCATCTGGTTCACCAGTCCTCACTCAAAGCGTCCAACCCATGCTAGCATGGAAAGCGGACGTTAAACGATGATGATGATGATGATGATGATGATGGGGGTAGTGGATCCAATTATATCCTTTTGTGTCTTTGAGTTCAAATCTTACCAGGGTTGATTTTGCTCTTTATCCTCATGAGGTTGATAAAATAATGTACCAGTCAAATACTGGATAGATCTTTGAAATTTGTTACTTTGTGTTTATGTTATAAATCAATTTAACCCTTTAGTCTTCAGATTACTCTGTCAAATGTAATGCTTATTAATTCACATTGTTTTGAATTTATCTTGCATTATCTTGTAGCCTTGAGATATCAATGATGTGATTATGTTTGAAATAACAGTTTAGAGTAGGAATTGAGAATCTAAATCTGGCCAGTTGGAACATAAAGCAAGGAGAATATTTTGGTTGGATATGGCCAGTTTAAATGTTAAATGGTTAAAAATACATTCCTTCTTAACCATGAAGAAATAGCAGAACTTTTTGTTTTGGTTTTTTCACAAGTTAGGTAAAGTGAGGCAACCAATATTACATGCTTAACTCTGGGGTATTACACACTGACGAAAGTAAAATCTTAACTTATTAGCAAGTGTTCAGTTGTCTCGTACAGTAATTGGGTTTGTTACTGGTGATTATTTTAATAATATTAGTAAGATGAAATGCAGAGAAGAAAGCTAGTGAAATTTCAATTCAAAACATGAGGACTGGTGAAACCGGATGGCAACACCAGGCTCCAATCTAATTTGGCAGAGTTTCTACAGCTGGATGCCCTGGATTTGCACAGGACCCATACCAGCTAGAAAAACAGATGTAAAATATGATGATGACTATGATGACAATGATAGTGACAATGGTGATGATGATGATTATAACAAGGTCTAAACTCAAAACATTTTGATGATCTGCTAGTTCTCTTATAACTGATATGGAACTTAGTTCAACATAAGGACTGGGATTTGATGTTCAAGCTTCAATTTGATAGATGAAGCATACAATTGGTTCATTATTTCTGTATGTATTTGATACAGAATTTTATTATCATAAGTTTGGAGTCATTTATCTTCATTGGTCATTTGAATATTCCATACCAGAATCAATCATGCAATTCTATTTGATATTCTATTCAAACTCAGAGAAAAATGGAAGGCTTCTTTAACTAAAGTTCATTTGGAATAACAAATTCCAGTGTAACTTTGTAATTGGAACATGCCAGTTATGATGCTATTACCTTTCTACCAAATCAACCATGGTAGATAGATAATGACCATGAACTCTTTTAGTTCAGAATTATTACAGAAGACTTAATCTTTTAGTGAGGAAAATAAATTGCATGTGTATTGCTTATGGAGGCTATGGCTTCGGTTCCCGCAACGAGGAGGGAACCAGATTGCTGGAGTTCTGTGATGCAACCGATCTTATGGTTTGCAATACCAACTTCAGGAAACCTGCCTGTCACCTAGTCACCTACCAATCCGGCAGACACTCGCCAGAAATAGAGAAAGAGGGAGGCTTATAAATGCCAAAACCCTCCCTGGCGAAGAATGTACACCCCAACACAGATTAGTAGTTAGCGACTTCGAGATCAAGGCAATATGGGTGCCCAGAAGTAGCCGGCTTGGAGGAGAAGGGTATGGAAACTTAAAGACCCTGCAAATGGACAGAGACTTAGAGACAAGTTACTTGAAGCATTTGACGAAATAG
>NC_068988.1:53727147-53732961 GCF_001194135.2 Octopus bimaculoides
TTGGACTGGCTCTTGTGCGGGTGGCACATAAAAGACACCATTTCGAGCGTGGCCGTTTTCGTGCGGGTGACACGTAAAAGCACCCACTACACTCTCTGAGTGGTTGGCGTTAGGAAGGGCATCCAGCTGTAGAAACTCTGCCAAATTAGATTGGAGCCTGGTGTTGCCATCCGGTTTCACCAGTCCTCAGTCAAATCGTCCAACCCATGCTAGCATGGAAAGCGGACGTTAAACGATGATGATGATGATGATGATGATAGTAGTAAATCATACCAGCCAATGGTCGTATGAGCCTGACTGTTGAAAGTTAAACCTTACGATATACATAGTGTAACACCAATACCAATAATAATGACAAAATATATGAATTGTTAACATCTCAACTTGTTGTCTGCTGATTTTTAACTTAATAACTCATGCTAAAATTATAACGGAGAAATGATTGAAAGACAGAAAGAAAGAAGTATATTTACATTTTCCTTTGCTTTATATTTCAGTTTGTAGGACTGACCAGAAGATGTGAGGCTGAGAAGGTGAAAGAAAAGAAACTTAACCACTTGTATTACATTACACAACATTTTTTTTCCATGCAAGCATTCAAAAACAGATGTTAAACAAATGTAAAGAGAGTTATTCTAAAACAATGTTCTTCAACCCAAACAGACAACAAATTCAGGCTAATTATAATAATAATAATAATAATAATAATAATAATAAATACCCTGATGCAGTACTAGGCAGTGGCTCTCATTGCTTCTGATCTTAACTGGTTGGAAGTGTTAATGCGTTTTGTCTTGATGTAAAAGATGGGCTACAGCAAATATTCTACTCAATACCACATGTTTGCTTGTTAGTTGCTTGACCTTAACCAGCTGAGCATGATCCTTAGAGATTGATGATATGTGCATCTCTTATCACAAGCAGGAGTAGTAGGGGAGCATCATACCCATGTGTTGAGAGGGAATCCTTTGGGGTTTGAATAATTTACCTCTGAAAACATGGCTGCCTTATTCATCATACTTAAACAAACCTTATTCAGGAACCTTTTGAGTGGGATGGGCTACTCGACTTGAAGAAAATTCTAACTGGGCCCCACCTACAAGGTCATGCACTGTCTATCTTGATGGTATGCACTGCTCTCTCACTCAATAATAATAATTATAATTATAAAAAATATATCTCTTCTAAACCGATTATTGATAATGTAATGAAATGAAATGGTTTCCTAATAACCAAGAATGTATATCATTGTTGTATGAAAAAACCAATAATCAAAGACAACCCAGCCATAATCATCCAGTCCTCTATTCAGACATACTGTACCTAGTATATCATCCATTATCCAATATATCCTTCCCTTTTTAAGATAGCAGAGAGTAGTTTGAAGAAGATTTGACCATTGTTTCTAACAGAAAGAACAACCACATAGTAGCACTTTCATTGGCTCATATCTGAAAAGGACTTTGAAATTCCATGGCTCAATTCTATGTTTACAATGTTGAACAGATGAGAGACAGTAACCCTCCCCTGGATAGCAAAACTAGTTATATCACATTTAGCATTCTCAGATGAGCTGCTGTTCATTCTTGAGACTTAACAGGTAAAGTTAAGTGTTCTATTCAAAACACAAAACAAAATGCATGCAATGGGTTTGAAATTGAGGCCCAAGAATTTATGTAAAGATACAGACACATTTATATATGTTTTGTTTCACTGCAAAATGAGGTAATGAGAGATTTTTCCAGCAGTTTCAGATGAGAACTGAGTTAATCAGTTCAATTGTTATTTAATTATTCAACAAAATTCTCTCACAACTCAACTCTAAAATGTTGATGATAGTTATGGAATGCTATTTAACTAAAATGAAAGCAAAATTTGTAGCTGACGCAGTTTGTTTACATAAGAATACATAGTTAATGGACAGACATTCATAACCCACACCGAACTGGTACTACGACACCAGTACAGTGGTTTGTGAATGTGTAAATAAATACAAGGACTCAATAAATTTTTCATTACTCTCAGTATTAAGTTCACCCAACAATAAACAATCCATTGTGATTCATAAACTAACTTTAAAATAATCTTTTTATATTGACATAATGTTTCGCTGGAAAATTAGGTCTGCAGTGACCTTTTTAGCATGACAGCATAGGCTGAGATTCAAACGAATTAATTCTGTTGTTATTTAACAAGTCATCAGGATCTGCTTAATCTAATACCATGTTTAACCATGTATCTCCTCTGCAGCAAGATACCTGTGTCCCTTTTTCCTACTTAAACCTTTCTACAACTGGCATAAAACCACTTCTCTTCATTATATATTCCCACTCACTCAAGAGATCTAGTCTTATGAATTATTTGGTGACCTTACTGGTCACAAAGAAAACATGCCAAAGCAGACAATGGAGGCCAACACAATTCTCAGGATAGTTGGGTCCTGTTAAACTGTCCAACCCATGCCAGCATGGAATATAGACGTTAAATGATGATGAATACATTATCTAGTGTCTGATAGATACCAGATCAAACCCATACTCTTGACACATATAAAACAATGTCATTGATAGACGAGACATGTTAAACAGGTGTATACTGCTTATTGCAATTTTCTATAATTACTAAGTAGACATTATAGCGTTATGGGAGATGTAACACTGTTAGTAGGTTAAGTTAGTTAATGTATGGAAGGTGGATGGAACTATGTCAACGTAGATGACTGAAAGTGCGTTCGTGGGTGTATTGTATAGATGAAGAGACATGTGTGCATATGCGAAAATATTTATGCAGTGGGAAGCATGTATTAAGTAGAGATTTCATAGGCAAAAAATAAAACAGATACAAAATATAATACAAACAATCATAACAGATAGAAAAGAATGCATCACAACCAGACAATCACAACAACAAACATTCAACTATCACACAACCGTTAATCACAACCATCACACAACCGTTAATACAAAAACGAAACCTACAACAGTCAGAACAACAAATATTAGAACCATCATTACAGCTGCTATCACTGTGACAACAAACACTACCATCACTATCATCACCACAACAATCATCACAATGAAAACTGTTATGACAACAACTACCAATGCTTCTAGAGCAACAACAAACACTAACAACAATCATAACAAGACCAAGGAAACTCACCCAACCAGAATTCTAAATCAACAAAGCGGAACTGACCTGGAATAAAGGGCTAGGGCAATCATAAGCACCAATCCACCATAGGCCGATATATCGTCACTGATTACAGGGATAGGACGGCACCTGTACAACAATGTATCATTAACAGCCGCAATGTCTGAGCTGGACATGACTTTACTGAAGGAATTCTTGGGAAGAATTGTGTCAGACAGGGATACTGCAAAACAAAATAATAATAATAATAATAATAATAATAATAATGATATGATGATGTTGATGATTCCTGTCTTCGATAATAATAAAAATTTCTGATTAATAAAATTAGGTTTCAAATTTTGGTACAAGGCCAGCAATTTCAGGTGTGGGGGATAAGTCAATTACATCAACCCCAGGGTTCAACTGGTACTTATTCTATTGACCAGAAAGAATGAAAGGCAAAGCCAACATCAGTAGAATTTGAACTCAGAATGTGAAGGTAGATGAAAACAGGAAAAATAATCCAGAATCCTTGTCCAGTACCAGATTGATCCCCAAATCTAATCAGTTCATGCCAGTCATGAAGCCAAACATCCCTGAAAGTTTCATCCAAATTCATCCAGTGGTTCTTGAAATATGCTGTCCACAGACAAACAAACAAACAAACATAACTAGAAATAATAGCTCCACCTTTGCTAAGGCAGAGGTAATAATAATTTACCAAGGCAGGACCAGGCTACAGCAGGGATTCTCAACCATTTTTTATCTATGGACCTTCATAGCCATCCGATGTTGAAAAACTAGTTTTATAGAGACTTCTTTCAAAATTCCTATTTTGCTTTTCATACATTAACTTCTGTGGCTTGAACTATGTAAAATGCTAGAGAAAGAAGCCAATCTGTTTCTTGCACTATATACCATTACATATCTAATGGATAATGCATATGTTGGAAGATGATGATGTTGATTCCATGAAAGAAAGACAATGGCCAAAGTTGTAGATATCATATTTATTTCTCCATTACATATAATTAAAGCCAAACCACGACGGGCAGGCATGCATAAAAACCGTCAGATAGCATACGAGGTAATGAGAGTTATATTTTCTTGTAGAAGGGTAGATAGCATTGGACCTACTTATTCCCTGTTGTTCTAGCAGCCGTAACTAAATAGTTCAAGTCAAAACAAAAGTGAATGAACGAGGAAGTAAGAGAGGGGTGGACAGGACAACTGTATTGTTGATGAATTCCATAGCTGTTCCACTATGACATTCTGTTGAGACAGTATTTCGAACCAGTCAGCCTGCTCTCTGTCTGTTGTTTCTCCAAATGATTGTATTTATAACCATATACACAGCAGCTATATGGATGTGCATACCATTGAGAACAAGATGTGGGTCAATGTAGGCCGGCTGTTATTGTCTGTAAACTTTCTATGATACTCATGGTTCACAGGTCAAGAGGGAAATACATTAATCATGGTTCCCTTATTGACAGAACAATAGGTGGAATGGTGAGAGGGAACTTTTGATTCGATTTTGAATCTCAGCCAGGAAGAGAAATTCACTTTCTACACATACATCTAAAGCAAAATTTTTTCAGAGGCCCTTAAAATACGATTGTCGAACCCCAGTTTACTATTTTGCTTATGTGGATCCGCCAAAATCTTATATGGAACCCCAGGGGCCATACGGACCCTGGTTGACAACCACTGTTCTACAAGATGAGTGGTGCACAAAGACATTCATTCCTTTGGGGGATAAACAAGTCCCAGTTGTTGGCCATGGATGACTTTTTCAAGGGGTTTTATAACTGGCCTTATCCGGCCAAAATATTCTACCCGTTTTATGTTCAAACTGATCAGATCTGGCTGCTGCCATCTACCCTATAACTTCACTCTAGAGGTAGACAGTCACATCATCAAAATCTCAAGGCTATTAGATAATGCATGATTAATTCAAAACAATTGAATAAATAAGTATTACATTTGAAAGAATAACCTGAATGCTAAATGGGCTAAAAGTTTGTGGGACTTGTGTTATGTGATGTATGTGAGGATACATAGCTAGAGGAATGGCTTTGGTCACACACGGAGTTGAAAAACATAATTGCTGTCATGCACAGTAAGCATAAAACTATTAGAGCATTGATTGATGGACTTACATAACCCAAAACTTAGCGCTTGCTTTACACACCTTACCTGAGTATTTGTTACTTTATGAGGCATAAAAACAATGGAGACCAAACAAAAACATTACCTACCATCAGTTGGAGGTTCACTGGATAAAGCTGTCCATGTCAGGAAGATGACGTATAGAGTTATAACGGAAGACTGCAGGATTCCGGCATTATGGTTTCCTAAAAGTAGAGACAGAAACCAATAACCAGTGACTCAGAAACTCCTTTTCTTACACTTTTTATCTAATGTTATCAGTTTGCAGGTCATCAACTAACATGCAGTCAAGCTATGTGTCACAGACAAACTTGCAGTCATTTCTATGCCACTAACCCACTCATAGTTAACCTAGATGACATCAAACTTCAGTCTACTTGTTATGAGCTTTCATACAGTCAACTAATAGGTTATCAGTCAATATATTGTCAGTTTATATATATATAAACATACATACATACATATATATATCTATATATATATATATATATATATATATATATATAT